>NW_019232487.1:110746-147326 GCF_002742605.1 Olea europaea var. sylvestris
AGGGTAAAACTCGACAGTTCTGGCTCGATGGGGAACTAGTGAAGACAAAGGGAGACCGCATATATGTTCCTAAGGGCGGAGATCTGAGGAAATCACTAATTACAGAATACCATGACACAATTTGGGCTGGGCATCCTGGAGAGAAACGCACTTGTGCACTACTGCAACGTGCATACTACTGGCCTCAAATGTGGGACGACATTGCAACATATGTAAAAACTTATCTTATTTGTCAGCAAGATAAGGCAGATCATCAGAAAAAGGCGGGCTTGCTGGAGCCCCTTTCCGTCCCAACCCAGCCATTCGGAAGTGTATCGATGGACTACATTATTGGGTTGCCAAAAGTTGAGGATTTTGACACTATCATTGTCGTGGTGGATCGTCTATCAAAATATGCAACTTTCATTGCAGCGCCTAAGTATGTATCTGCGGAAGAGACAGCTCAACTTTTCTTCAAACATATTATCAAATACTAGGGGCTGCCTAAGGACATCGTCAGTGATCGAGATCCTCGTTTCACTAGCATATTTTGGACTGAGTTGTTCAAACTTCTTGGTTCAACTTTGAGCATGAGTTCCAGTTTTCACCCACAATCTGACGGACAGACGGAGCGCTTCAATTCTATGCTAGAAGAATATCTTCGGCACTTTATCTCTACTTCGCAGAAAAACTGGGTAAAACTTTTGGATGCGGCCCAAATTTGCTTCAATGCCCAAAAGAGCTCTTCTACCAATAAGAGTCTTTTTGAGATTGTTACTGGCCAGCAATCGCTACTCCCTCATACAGTGGATATCGAACGAAGTACCAAATCCCCTCAAGCAAAAAACTTTTCTCAAGAGTGGAAACGAAATATTGAAATTGCTCGGAGTTATCTTGAGAAAGCTCAAAAAGGGTATAAAAAGGCTGCAGATCTAAAGCGCCGTTTCATTGAATTCAATGTTGGAGATCTGGTAATGGTTAAGCTTCCCAACAGAAATATTTACAAACCAACAAGAGGGAAGGATTCAAGATTGTCGCCAAAATACATTGGACCATTACCCATCGTGAAGAGGATTGGAAGAATTGCATACAGAGTTGAACTTCCTTCATGATATAAAATCCACAAAGTCCTTCATGTTAGTGTGTTGAAGCCATACTTTACGGATAAGGAGGACGCATCTAAAAATGAGTTAAAGCGACCTGTGTTTGAACTGAAGAAAACTGGAAAGAAGGTTGCTGAAGCTATTCTTGACCATCGAATCACTCGAGCTTCTAGAAAAGATCATCAGGAGTACTTAGTCAAATGGATGGGATGTAGCAGCGAGGAGAATACTTGTGAAAGAGAAAAAGATCTCGGAGCCTTCAAACCATTAATTGAAGCGTATCATGCATTGATGGCACCGAGGACATCGCCAAAACAAATGGGGGAGAATGTCAAGGACTGCAGCTTTACTTAGCCCCTTGACACTATCGCAACCGCAGTTTGCCCAACTTCGACCGTACATTGTAAATATTACTTCAAGTCTGAGTTGTAATTTTCTTTTCAATGTAATAGTTATTTCAGTTGTAAAATAGCTCTGATATTGGTAAACATTTAGCATGATTCCTCGTCTTTTAAACTTCTACTCCTGTCACTTAGGTTTTTGTTCAGAATGCTATTATAAGGGGTATTAGTCATCCAAAAAATTTTCAAGCTCACTGGCGTCCGCCCCCTACATCAGCAATTGTAATTTTCTGCTTTCATCAATTGTAATGTTCAGTTTTCATCAATCAATATTCAATTTACTTTTAATGTATTCAAATTCTCTATTGTAAGCTTTCTACAAAATTGTAATCAAATTTTCTTTCATCCCGACGCGATCGAGAAAAGGCGGAAGGTAGTCTAGTGGAGCAAACTACTGCCGCACGGTGTCCCTTTCTATGCTAAGAAGAAAGGCACCCCGTGAAACCGAGATATGGCACAAGAGACTTGGTCACTGTCACTTGCAAAGTGCAGCTCATGAAGAAAAAGGGACTCACAGTTGGCTTACCAACCTTTGGAGATCACTTACTCATTTGTCATGCTTGTCACTACGGTAAACAAAAGCGGAGACCATTCCCAAAGTCAACTTGGAAAGCAACTCACAAGTTGCAGCTAATCCACACAAATGTATCCGGCCCTCAAAGAATTCTATCATTAGCAAGTAGTCGGTATTACATTGCTTTCATTGATAATTTTACAAGAATGTGCTAGATTTTTTCTTAAAATACAAGTCAGAAGTGGCTAGAGTGTTTTGGAAGTTCAAGAAAATGGTGGAAAACCAAAGTGGCTTCAAAATTCAAGCTCTAAAGTCAGACAATAGAAAAGAATACACCTCAGAAAAATTTAATTTGTTTTGCGATCAGGTGGGCATAGAACACCAGCTTACGGCTCCCTATACTCCACAACAAAATGGAGTTAGTGAAAGGAGTAAGAAATACATAATGGAGATGACCAGATGTATACTTCATGATAAGGAATTGCCAAAAAAGTTTTGGGCTGAGGCAGCAAGTACTGCAGTTTTCATGTAGAACAAATTGCCTACCAAGGCATTAAAGGATAAAACTCCATTTGAGGCATGGTATGGCTATAAACCTTCACTCAATTTCCTTAGAGCGTTCAGTTGTATGTGTTTCTCTCACGTTCCACAGGTCAAGCATGACAAACTGGACAAGAAGTCAGAACCAGGCATCTTTGTGGGATACAGTTCTTCCTTTAAGGCCTACAAGGTGTATCAACCTCAAACATGGAAGATAATTGTCAGTAGGGACGTGCTCTTCACTGAAGATGAGAAGTGGAACTGAGAACAGGCACAAGAAACATTCGCAAGCAAATCGAAATCAAGCCTCCCCATCCGAACAACAAAGCCCCTGAATAATGGCAAGAAGATTTGGAAGATAAAACCACAAATTCGTGGAACAAGACCACTTCATGATATCTATCAAAGATGCAATGTGGCCATTTGTGAGCCTGCGAGTTATGAAGAAGCCATTAAAGACCATAAATGGAAGAAGGTAATGGAGGAGGAGTTGTCAATGATCAAAAAGAACAAGACTTGGGAGCTAGTTGATAAACCGAAGGATAGAAAAGTCATTGGAGTGAAATGGGTGTTTAGAACCAAGCTCAATGCTAGTGGATCCATCAACAAACATAAAGCTAGGCTTGTTGTCAAGGGGTATGCCCAAGTTTTTGGAGTAGATTACTCGGATACATTTGCCCCTGTTGCTATACTAGACACTATACAGCTAGTGCTAGCTATAGCAGCTGAAAATGTATGGAAAGTGTTCCAGTTAGATGTAAAATCAGCCTTCCTAAATGGTCTACTACTAGAAAAGATATTTGTTGAGCAACCAGAAGGATTCTTTGAAGAAGGCCATGAAGACAAAGTGTACCTACTTAAAAAGGCTCTCTATGGCTTAAAACAAGCGCCTAGAGCCTGGTATAGTAGGATAGATGATCATCTATTGAGCTTGGGTTTTACAAAAAGCCTATCAGAAGTCACTCTTTATGTCAAGAAAAAAGGGAATGACATTCTTATTGTGTCATTGTACGTGGATGACTTGTTGGTGACAGGTAATAATGCCAAATTTGTTGATGAATTCAAGCAAGAGATGATGCTGATTTTTTATATGATAGATCTTGGTCTAATGATATATTTCCTTCGTATGGAGATCAAACAAGATGAAGGAGAAGTTTTCATTTGTCAAAGAAAGTACGTTAAAGAAATACTTAAAAAGTTTCATATGGAGGAACGCAAAGTAACGGCTTCACCAATGAGTCAGAAGGAAAGCTTAAGTAAGGAAGATGCCACAAATAAATTCAAAGAAGGCTATTTCAGAAGCATAGTTGGATGTCTAATGTACCTAACTGAAACTAGGCCAGATATCCTTTTTGCTATAAGCATTCTCTCTCGTTTTATGCATTGTGCTAGTGAAATGCGTCTTAAAGCAGCAAAAAGAGTCATTAGGTACATCAAAGGGACTATTAACTTTGGTATAAAATTCAGGAAGTGTTAAAACTTCAAGTTGATGGGATTTTCTAACAATGATTGGGGTGGATCCGTGGATAATATGAAGAGTACGTCTGGGTACTACTTTAGTTTAGGATCTGGTGTGTTCTCTTGGTGTTCTAAGAAATAAGAGATTGTAGCACAATCTACTACAGAGGCTGAATTTGTTGCTGCTACTGCAGCAGTGAATCAAGCATTGTGGCTAAGAAAATTGTTATGTGATTTAAATTTGAAACAACTGAATGATACGGAGGTATTTGTGGACAATCAGGCTGCAATTACAATATCTCATAATCCGGTTTTTCATGGAAAAACTAAACATTTTAAGATTAAGCTATTCTTTTTTAGAGAAGTGCAAAAGGAAGGAGATGTGAGCTTAGTTTATTGCAGATCTGAAGATCAGCTTGCAGACATTTTCACAAAACCTCTGCTAGCAAACAAATTTGAGCTTCTTAGGCAAAGTCTTGGAGTTTGCAACTCCTAATGCAAGGAGAAGTGTTGGTTATTTGCATCAAGACCACTACCTACTTGATGCCCACGTGTTCCTAGGTTGAAGGATTTGGTTAATTTGTTATAACGTGCAGTAAGTCATGGCCTGATTCATGGCCACTTTGGTAGTTGTTCAATTTTTCTTTTTTCTATATAATGTAAGCTTGATGCATTATGAATGCAAGTTTCAATTCCCGTATATCTTCCTCCATTTTTCTTAATTTTGCTCTAAGAAATATCATTTATCAAATTGTTCTTTCATCTTTAAAACTAACAGATATAGCGTGGTTTGTCTTGTAGTATTGTCCAGATGATAGGTCTTATGACTTGTCATAGTTTCCAAATTTCTTAAGTGGTTATGAACCAGAGGAGAATCTGAAATTGAGAGACTTATATTTCGAAGTCTAATTTGCCTTTAATCGTGTATCTTTTTACAGATGTCAATGATAAAGCCTCGTTCTCCTAAATTCCAAGGAAAGGAAGCATCCAGAATCCCAAGTGTTGATTCAAGACCATCTTGAAGGCTTTCAGTGAAGATGGGTGATTCAAAGAACGTTGCAGGAAAGAATAGACCCCCTCAGGTCAATGAGTCCAAGTTGTTTGCAAAGATAAGTATGAATGAATACGTCTCCAAATATCCAGTCTTGAGCATATTGGTGCTTTGTCATATTATGTACTAGAAAGGAAATGAAGTTGTAAAAAATAGATTTTACAGCAGTTTATGATGAAAAATAGTTGTTAGATAGCACTAGGCAATACATTAGATATCTATCATCCATACGAAGTTCTTTAGGATTTAGATTGCTGTTTTCACTTTTCAACAGGGGCTAGAGTTAAGATAACAGATTTGCTCTTCTAACACCTTCGTGTATTTTCTAGCCATAAAAGTGCAAAAGATTTACCAGTTCTGTATTGTACTATCATTGCCAGAAATTTTTTGATAATGGAAATTTCTCTTCCACTGTTTTCTTAGTTTTTCCCATGACCAATGCTACATGTACACGGAAAATGTACAAATAGATTTACGGAGTGCCACATGGCAACATATCATTAAATTTTGAACAAAAAACATAGTTAAAACAGTCAATCAAGTGCTGCCATTTCATCACTTGTAAAGTTGCCTATGCATTTCCCTGTACAAGTATCATTTCTGTCTCCCATACCATTAGATGCAGCTACATGTTCTTAGGCAAGTAAATAGACACTTGGAACATAAAGCATTTTGCATCTACCGAGTTTGAGAAGTACAGATTGATCTATAATTTTCAATTAAAGAAACTTTGTTAGTCTCCCTCTAAGGGAGAACACAGACGAGAGAGTAGAAGTTCTTGAGAAGCTTCCTTATTAAGCTTAATATTTGCCATCACCTTAGGGTACATGCTTAATAGTTCCTTTACAAGCCAGGCAACTTGAATATCAGAAAGATGCCTACTCTCATTGATGATATCTAACAAGCAAATTTGCTGATTAAAGTTTCAGGCAATAAATAAACCTTGGTCCATTACAGGATATTCCATTGCCTCACTTTGATTCCCATAGTCGAAATTCAGTGAATCATACAAGAGGGGTGGAATGTCAGCAATAAGCTCTTGATTACTGTGAGCAAAAGATTCTATAGTCTCAAATCCAGCATTCTGTGGATGAAAATCACCTTGAGGAGAATAACCTTGAAATTCCTCGTCCCACAATCTGAAACCTGATCCAATTCCAAGGATTAGGCTTCTCTGTGAAGAGTCGATATCATTAAGTAGAATATGTTCTAAGCTGTGATTCTTCATGTTCCACACAGAGCATGGAATCGGCTCATATTCTTGACAGACTGTCAAAAGGCTTTCGGGTTGGACAGAAAACAACTCAGCTTTACTTTCAACTGGATTTACTATCCCGATACCTTTGCTTTTTCTTTTGCTTTTGCTTTTGATGCAGTTATGCCTGATGTCTACTTGTTTATCTTTTTCGTCAGCGGAAGGTATCGGATGGTGGGAGAGAATCGGTTCTGTGCAATCCACTTGGATGTGATTCTTAGACAGTGGAAGATGACTGAAACTATTCTCAGAATGGAAATGTGGCTTGTTTTCTTGTTTGAACTGAACCGGTTGAACTTCTGCACTCCAAGATTGCGACTGGAACTGTGGCTTATGTTCTTGCTTGAACTGCACAAGTGGAACTTCTGTCCAAGAAAACTGAGCCGGGACCTTAGGTTCGTATCTCACATTCGAACCAATTTGTCCGGAAGAGTGGTTGAGGCCGGTTATTGAATTGCTGCTTTTCTGGGGATCAGTTATGACTCCAATTAGTTCTTCCTTTGATTCAGCCATTTGAACTGAAGCAATCTTCATATCCTCCCCACAAATTTTGGAATCGACACTCTTAATAGGGATCTTGTTTCCACAAACAACATAGCTTCCATTTGTATCGTTATTTTGTGGCGCAGTGCTTGAATTATGAAGGCAAACATTATCAGCAGTGTCTTTTGTAGAGACGTCCGATGGCTTCATCCCACTAATCGAGGCTTCTAGCTCATTTTCTTTCTGCAATCTACTCAAATAGAGGCGATACTTCTGAAAACATTAAAAATAATACTTCAGAATTTTAGTTATCGTAATTTTGAAGACTCTTTATCATCTCATTCCTACGTAGAGTACGTGAAATGCAGACAGTATAAACAGGTAAAGATGGTTTTTTTATCAGACAATACCTTCAAGTTGGTAATAGTAAAAGAAGTCGAATAATGTTTACCTGCAAATGGCTAGCAACATTTTCTCTTGTTAACCAGGGCACTCCCATCAAGTCAAGTATTTTCTTAGGGCCAACTTCTATCAAACATTAACAAGTACAAGGTTTTTGTTAGAACCTAGGGTAATAAACAATATCATCTATAAAATTAAATGAAAAAGAAATGCCTTCATAATAAAGATAGAATGGATGACTGAAGAAACGAGCAACTTACTATCAAATCCAAACTGATTTACAGCTTTCACAAACTTCTGATGAAGATCGACAGTCCAAACTACCCGAGCTTTCTTAACAGATGACGGATCACCAGATTGTCTATCGTCCTGCTTGAAGTCAACATCTTTTCTTTTCTTTCCTGTAATCAGATCGGCTCCACAAAACAAGTAGCCATCGTCAGATTGTTCCATACCATTTCTCATCATCTGAATTTCTTCGAGGCCTTCATGACTTTCAATATATCTCACCTCGTGTATCCTTTTTCTGAAAACATGTTGCCATATGTTTCGAAGCTCTTTCATTCTTATTGGCTTAAGAAGATAATCGCATGCACCATGTTGAACCCCTTTCATCACCCTGCTTGTTTCTCCGTCAACAGACATCACTGCATAGGTTCATTGATTACGGTTTAGTGTTTTCTATCAAAAGTAGAATTGACAAGGAAACACAAGATACTTTTAATTTGGTATGCACAAACATATATAGGCGACAAGAATACTCACTTATAACGGGAAGATCCATTTCTAAACCGACATACTCTAGAAGCTTGAAACCATCCATATCAGGCATATTGACATCACTGATTACAATGTCAAATCCGTCTTTTCTTTCTCGGAGCAATTGCAGAGCCTCTTTTGCAAGATTACATGTTGTTACTGAAACTCCCCCCAAAATAAAAAGAGAAAGCAGTTGAAATGGTTGCGGATGTCATGTTGTTCAAAATGTCAAAGAACAAATTTAAAAGTTCAAATACAAGTTGCTGAAGAAAACCCTCTTCAGTCTTCTCACACTGTTCGATACATGGGGTATAATATTGTACTGTTTATGAAGTTCAATTGCAGAAAATAAAAGGTACTATGCTGACAGGGTAACATTAAGAGTAATGCTTTAATCATTTCCGTGCAGAAAGAGAACCTTTCAGTACAATGTCACACTGCATAAATATTTTCGGTATACTGGCATGAATCTGAAGACTGCATCCATAAATTGGCGACTTTTCGACGAATACACAGTGTTCTGCTCTCAGATTAGACGATCCTAAGTATTTTCTAGAAACAGAACCAGGATACAGCGTCAATTCACAGCTATGAAGTGGGAAAAAAGAAGAAGAAACAAATAGGTGCCTACTATCAATGATTAAATGAAGGTCTAGAAGAGCCACCATGCAGAAAAGGCTTCAAACTGGGGAACTAAACAAATGGATAGAGAGACTCAAAGTAGATGTGAAGATTTAAATAGTTAATTTTAACCATAGTGCAATCATTTTGAGTCCTTATGGGGCCACATCGATACTCATTAAAAAAGCAAAAACTATGCTCATAAAAAATAAATAGTGGACAAACTAATGTTTACAGCTCAAGATAGTCCATATGGGTATTGTTCATCCATGGGCGTTAAAGAAAGTGACCAATAAGTTAAAGTATATTCCTAGAGTTCATCATCTTCATACACATTGGCTCTTGATCAAGACTCAGAACTTCCACTTCTAATATCCCAAAGTAAACTCTTAACAGATTAGGGACACTTTCATCTAAATGATTAATCGAGAGATTACAAGACGTTGGACATAGAACCTGCTGAAAACATTTTCACCAGAAGTAACAAAAGAAAGAATTTGGGTCGAGCTGGGATTCTATATTGTGTATTACAACTCGATTTTTCTAAGTATACACCTCAGGTCCATCAGTTGATGAAAAACTTGACCTGAATTTAAAAAAGGTTAATTATTTTGGAGGAGAATAATTCCAATTAACAAATATAAAGACTAAAACAGACGAAGAGAACAGGAAATATTCTTGGTCTTCGCTTGTTGGTCTTGTAAAGTTCGAGCAGAAATAATTGGTCATTCAATATTGTGAAGTAATCGAGACAAAATCGGAAAGAGATATGAAAATCTTTCTTTTTCAAATTAAATCAAGCAACAAATCAATAAGGCATACTTTTGGTATCATTACACAATTGCACAAGGATGAAACTCAAAACTTTATATCTCATCACTGAACTTCACCAGGAACAATCATACTATAACCAAGATATATAACTTTCGAGCGAAAACACATAAAAAATGGAAAAGAAAAATGAAAATTCAATTCCAAAACGAAGCAAGTCATAGTTGCAGACTTTAAGCTCCCACAAAAAATCAGTATGTGAAGTGTTTTTCAGTATATATAGTACTGGATAGGACAAGACAGTATAATAAATAAGATTTTAGCATTTTCTTCTTGCAAAATACCAAACATGAAAAAATAAAAGTAAAAGTAAAAAATAAAACTCAGATAAAATGTCCCGTATACCAACTCAAAACCTCAGTATAACACAAAAATAAACCCCCAAAAAATCAAAGGAACAAAAAAAATGAAAATTAACTTTGAACAAATATGTCAAGAAGATAATCCACAGTAAATAACTAGTACAAAACATGAAAAAAGAAGATAATTGCACTGATAAACCATGTAATAAAAATAATATCAGAATCACTGAAAAAACTGATAAATTTATTCGAAGAGAACCTTCATATGAACACTTCTTGAGCATCTTCTCAAGAATCTTCAACCAGGTGGAATCATCATCAACAACAAGAACCCTAAGACCTGCCGGAAAAGCATCTGGTCTCGGAGAAGAAAACCCAGTAGTCTCCATCAAGAAAGTTGAGATTTTTCAGCAGAAAGACAGTAGATTCAAGTACTGCAGAAAGATATACAATACTATATAAAATGTACACTTACTTATGTCTAAATTTTAGTAGTGTAGCAGAGAGAGACAGAGAGTTAAGAATTGGGAGTTAAAAAAAAATGATGGAGTTTGTGGCTTTTAAGGGAAGAAGAGAGCAAAGAATATTTGGCGCCGACGGTATATCGACGTAGTTAAAGGTCCATGGACATTTGCTCACGCCCTATTGGTCACTACGTAGTACACAACTTACAACTTTCATTGCATGTGTTTATGCTCAATCGCTAGTTACCGATAATGAGCTAATTTTAAACTCGAATCGCAAAATTAGAGTTCTTATGTATGAAGTCCAAAATGTCAACAATCTTCATGTCTAAAAATATGACAATAAATTTGATCACGATCGAAAATCGTAAATACGCACAACATCGTGTTTCATTTCATGTACTTGATAATGCTATTTTTGGATGGAAATACATTTTAGTCATCTTCTCCGTGGTTTAAAAAGAGTAAATCACATATTCAAGTATAAGACATTATTGTTAGTTTCGTAAAAATTAAATATCCAACCTGCAAAGATATATCTTCCATTATTAGATAGAACATGCATAAAAACCTTATAACCTTTGTTGTTGTGCTAAATTCAGGTCATGTTGAATAATTGATATTGGACTCTTGCAATTAAAATAATTTAAACTTGAATAAAACTTTACTATTAATTTTAATACCTTAATATTTCTTTATTGTCATGAATTTATATTATATTCAATGAAAAAATAATGGACAAAACCAAGAAACTTTTAGTCTTTGTTGACCTGAATAATAAATATAATTAGATCCTAATTAGTAAAGTTTACTCTAGACAGTTTACTAATTGATTAATATCTATGCAAGTACTCCAACTAAAGAGATGGTAATTCTTTAGACATTAGTAGTGTATAATTCTTTACCCGATTAATGAAATTGTTGCAATATGATGAAAGACAAACGAGTGTCTTGTAAAATCGAGCATCATTTCTTATTTGTACTTTGATCATAAAATATTGGACATACTGTTGAATAAATCATCTCAATCTTCATAGAAGAAAGAATATTGATCACGAAGTGGCATCTGAAAAAACCTTAAAAAGTTTGTCAAGAATTTAACCTTTATGAAGCTGGAAAGTGAAAAAAGTGTCTCCACCTATGTTTGCTTTATATGGACAAATAGCAAGACAAAATATCGAGTGTTACTTTCATGTTGAATATCATAATGAAATTTGAGTGTTACTATCACGTTGAAAATCATCATGAAATTTTTATTCATATTTATTTGTTTCAAGAGCATGAATCATATTCGTCGTAATGTTATTTTTTTACTGTAAAATCATTTATTTTCAAATGAAAAATTTAGAACATGCACCTAAACCTTGGAAAGCATGCTATTCTTTCGAAGTAGAATAATTATAATTTTGAAATCATTAAAGCAGAAGCACTATTTTTTTCACCTCTTCAAAAGCACAATCAAACATATTTCCTCAAGGAATGCTAAAGCAAATTTAATTAGTGACCTCAAACTAATTAAGCAAATAGTTGAGGTACAACTGGTTGACAAAGAAGCTTGTTAAGGACCACTTTGGCACTATGATTTTCACTATCTTGTGTTAAAATCTTATAATTCAAGATCAGAGGCGGAGACAAGAGGGCTAAGTCCATTTATTTTTATATTTTTTTTATATAAGAATAAATTTGTGGATTTTTTTTTTCTTTTTGTATTAGTCGAGTGCAAAAAAAAAATAAATAAAAATAAGAACGGCCCTTTCCTAATTTCTTCTCTGTACAAAATGTGTCTAGTAGATAATATTAAATTAAATTGTGCATAAAGTTGAATAGAATTTTAACCATTTTCTAAAAAAATCCATCTATTAGATATGTCTAAATCACTAAATCTTAAATCTAATCCTATTGTTAGGTCTCTATTTGTGATTGATTATTCCTTATATAAAATAAAAAAAATGAAATGATAATTAAAGTCAAAATAGTTAAGAATTGATCGTATAGTCCTTTGGAAGAGTAAAAAATTTTCAAGAAGATCACATATAATCTATGGAGTGCAATTAGAAGTTAAAAGAGTATCAAAGTATTGCACAAGTTTTGTTCCAATTTCTCAGTTACATGTTCCAACAAATTTTTCACATAGAAAACATTCGAATTTGAAATGGTAATTCTAGAAAATTGCAGCCTTTGGAGTTAGCTTTTTAAAGCATTTTGAATCACCTTAATTGGACATCAAAAAAGAAAATTATGATGAAAAAACTAATCGCTGATTGGGGACAGCTCGCTGGCCGTCCCAAAGGCGCTCGAGCGACGATTCACCGGACAGTCACCCTAGTTCATGTAAAACTGTTAATTTTCTATCTCGATCAACATAAAACACTTCAATTATAAATATACAAACCATGGAATGCCCTAAAGCATGGTTTTACATTATATTCATTATATAGATCATTCTTTGAAGATCATAAACTCATTCCAAAATATCTCTTGATTCAATCACAAATATATTTCCATATTTGTTCTCAACTATTGTGTTTAATTGATTGAACCTTTGTTTCAAGTCAAGAGAACATTCTTTGAAAATCCATTACATATTCCAATAAATCTCTTGCCTCAACTATAGATCAAAACACAATGTTCCAACATCAAACAAAGCCTTACCTTCACCTATAAATCTTCAGAGTTTTGAAGTATGGAGAAGAATTGCTTAGAGTTTTGGCGTTGAAGAACGAGGTTCATTCTTGTGATTCAATGAAGGAAAAAGTGGCTCAAAGTTCTAGGAAGTGTGGGTGTGCACAACCAAAGGAATTCTTTGATGATTGACAAGTTAGAAGGTTAGAGTCAGCTAAGGTTTATTAGTGTATAAACTAATTATACGTTAACTTATCGAGTGGATCGTTTACTGGGAAGTTTGCCCAAAGGTTTTTTTTATCTTGAGTAGGAATCTTCTTCCGTGATCAATTCCTAGTGTTATTTATTTTATTGCTTTGATCTGAATATTTATTTGATTGACGCTTATGATTGATTAAATTAAATTAATTACTTAATCACCTAGAAACAATAATTAAATTACTTGTTGCTTGTTATTGATTAATTCCACATGATGAGGTCTAAATATAAAAATCTTTCACCTATATTTTCAAGAATGTCCAAACAATTTATAAATAATAAACATGACTAGATGAATGTATATAAATATAAATAATATGGAAATTATTCCCAATCATCAATAAACATTTTTAATGTTATCAAATCATTGAATCACCTTACACTAGTGTATAGCATAAGAAAAAAAGATCCAAAATTATTGGATATGAACAAAATATAATTCCCTACGAAAAGACAAGCATATGTCCTGTAGAATTTATATGTTATTCTAAACGTATCACTATTTATACTTTCGTACATGGAATGTTTTTAGGACGAATTTTCAACGTGGTTAGAAAGTATATTGACAATTATTAAAAAGTACTTATTTGAGATTCGAAAAGACGTATTATTCTCTCCCTTAACGCTATTTTCTATAGCACTATTTTATCATATTTACCCTTCGAAAAATATAATAAAAGATGTTTCCTCAAAGAGCATGTTGTTAAGTCTAGAAATTAAAAGCTTCTAACATATTTAAGTAACTTATTTTTCAAATATTTGTTTACTTATAAGTAAACTTAAGTATAACCAAACATGCTCTTCCAAAACAAATAGTTGAGACACAATTGGCCATGGGGAACCTTGTTCTTGAGCACTTTTGGCCAACCCCATATTTTCAAGAAACTCCCAAAAACCTACAAAACAATAGTTAGGAACCCTAATTAGAACTAAGCAAAATAATTAATTGGGTGGATACCCAATCATTCACATAATATAAAACTATTCTTCATTATTTTTTCAAAGCACCTTATGCTAGTGTACTTGGTAGGTTGGGCCCACCTTCCAAATGTTTAGTGCTAATTGTATGAAGAATTCCATTATAAAACACCACATTAAGATAAACTTTACAAAATGCTTAAGGCAAAAGCTTTAATATGGGAATTAACATGGGACATTGTGTCTCTAGCATTGTTGTCTCCATGTTGTTGAAGCGTGTTACTCACGCTTCACCCCAATAAACATTTTTTTTTCTCCAACTTGAATGGAGTTACAGCAAGATTCTTCAATAAAACTACAACTTTTTTTTACTCAATTTGCTCTTGCTTGTGTTTTTATGCATTCAGACCCCATTTGGTACACATTAATGTAAAAAATGAGAATGAAAAATATAACTATTACAGATGCCGTACAAGATATATAAAGTCAAATATAGTGGTTTGATGTGATGGATAACAGTCATATTTTTCATTTTGATGGAAAAATAATGAGAAACAAATGGGGGCTCAATAGGAATATGTAATTAATATAATGTTTATTTATCTATTCAAGATGTATATTTAAAGTATCACGATTTTATTACAGAACTTAAGAAGGGAGACATGATCGTAACCCAAAACATGGTTGCAAAGAATTAATATAATGTTTGGTTGAGATTTAAAAACTGAAATCTTTTATTCTCAAATGTTCAAATATGTTTGAATAATTTACTTTCATTCTCACATTTCAAATAGAAAAAATAATAATTTAAAAAAAAAAAAAGGATTGGTAACTCTTACAGTACTATCATTTAAAAAATATATATATTTAAAACTTGCATTTTTTTACAAGTATATCTTTTAATTAATTTTTTTTTTTTTTTTTTTAAAGTTTAGACAAAGTATTGTGTCAAAATGTCTTCGTACAATGTGGATGAACAATTCCACTTTATTATGTTGCTCCATTAATGTGTATTATCTTTTTCTAGAAAGCAATTTTGTTAATTTTGAGCTTGAGCTTATAATTCTGCCAAGTATGTTTAATATACAGAATAGAATTACAGAAGAAAAATATGGGATAAGAATTTATCAATTTTTAGGTCTAATATTTAAGAATAAGTTTTTGCTTTTTGTATACTTTATTTGTAAGCTTGAATGTTTGTGTCTAACATTTTCTTTTGGCGTAGCAAAAGGTCGAACTGATAATAAGACTCACGTAAAAAGATTAAATAAGCGTAAAATTAACAAATTAAAAGTGCTTTCCAGAAAAAGATAATACACATTAATGGAGCAACATAACAAAGTGGAATTGTTCGTCCATGTTGTACGACGACATTTTGACACAAATCTAACCTAAAGTACAACTTTTACTCGAACTTCGAAAGTGGATGAACACTTCCACTTTATCATGTTGTTCCATTAATGTGTATTATTTTTTTCGAGAAAGCACTTTTGTTAATTTTGTGCTTATTTAAACTTTTTACACGAGTTCTATTATCAGTTCGATCTTTTGCTGCACCAAAAGAAAATGTTAGACACGTTTCAAGCTGACAAATAAAGTACACAAAACAGCAAAGACTTATTCGTAAATATTAAACATAAAAATTGATAAATTCTTATCCGATGTTTTTATGTTAGACATCGGTGTATTAAACGTATATCTATTTTATTAGTGAGTAGTAATAGAAAACAAATTCGACTAAGAAATTATGCAAAAGCTCGCTAATTAGAAAATTCATAAAACTATATTTTTCCTCTATAATTCTGTCAAGTTCCTAAACATATACAATAATACAGATTGATTAACATTTTTTTAGACACACATAGTCGAGATGAGGTTCCAACTTTGGAACAACAAGGTAGGGTAGGGTTTAAAGGCAGGGTTTTTGGAGGTTGGGGGTAGGGATGGGCTCTTGAAAAGGAACTTAATGGCTCAAAAATGGGCCCACTGAAAACTTCTTTTGTTAAAGGGCAGAATTTGCACAAAGAGATAATTGAGAATGATTGGCTCTTAATATATTCAGAGGATGAACTCCATATAACTTCTGCCAAGTGGAGTATTCCTTTTTAATTATTTAAGAAAAAGTAGAGAATTTCACCTTAATCTTCTTATGCTCTCTACTCTAATGCTTTTTTTTTTAATTACTACTTATTCATTCTTTTCAACCAATTGCTTTAGAACTTATATTAACTAGGTTGTATGCTCTGTAATAATTTCTAAGGACTGATTAAGGGAATAAGAATTTTTTTTTTTTTTTTTTGGTTAGGCATTAAGTTTTATGGGTTCGGTGGTCGTGAGGTAGATGTAAATTAGCATGGCTAGTTGTAATTGTTAAGTTTTTAGCAACAAATCGAACATAATTACGGTAAAGTATTCATGTATTTCACCTTAAATTTTTTGGAATGTAACCTAATTCATAGTTGCTCAATCATGTTCGGTCTAATGTATAAAGTGCACCAAATTCTTGGAAGATGAAATTACATCCATCCATATCTTTTGAAGATCCAATTTAGAAAATCAAATCCAGAGTTTATCTATACAAAAATCATATATTAATCCAAATCACAATTAAATATATTAATACTAATAATATTATTAAATATAATTAATATACCACAACCACTCGGATTTTATTTTTTGGTGGTGTTTGTGTGATGATGGCCAATATGCGCGGTTGTGGTGGTGATCTGGCAGTTGTGGTGTGATTGTGGATCTAGCGAATCTAAGCGGTTCTGGTGATGGTGGCGCATTTAGCGGTTACGATGCGATGGTGAGTTGTGGTATGGCGGTGAACCTAATAGATTTACACGATTGTGGTGATGGTGACGGATTTGGTGATTGCAATGTGATCAGGGGCGAATCCAAGTACTGGCCGCCCTAGCTGGATCCGTCGGAGTCTTCAGTAGCCACCAAGACTGTCGGGTGGAAGACTGGATGTTGCAGAGACCGCCGGGTGGAACACGAAGTTACAGAGACGAAAGGGACCATTGGAGAAGAAGAGTTTCAATTTTTATTTTTTTTTCTTTGGGCTGATCTGATGAGTGTGACTAAATTGGGCCTATTTTGGTTTTAAAGCACTAGCCCAATAGTGGAAGTTGAGTCCATCCATGGTATTTAATATTTCCTCCAACCCAAACTCAATTTGAAACTGGCAACAAAGATGTAATGTGTAAACAAATGCTGCAAACCCTTCAATTTCCAGATTTCCATTCCAACTGCGTAGCACCTGCGAAGTGGGAAGTGCTAATCCGTGGTGGATCTGGCGGGAAAGCCCCAGTATGTGCTTAATTTTACTTGATTTTTATTTATTGTTAATTTTAATTATTTTTACAGTACTATGTTTTTTTTGTGGACCACAGTATTCGTAAACAATAATAATGTAATAAATGAAACAACACTTTTGCAGACTTGTTTCCCTTTTCTTTTTCTAGTTTTGTTCCTGTTATTGTAAGCATTTTTTTTTCCTTCCTTCCCTTTTCATGGAGGAAAAGATTCTTTTTTGTGGGTTATATTTGATTCATGGATCTCTCTGTATAGTTTTGTGGAATCTTGAAAGACGGATTTCTGGCGTTGTGGATATGTTCGCTGGTTCAGAACAAGTTCAATAAGGTACCTCACTTGTTTTTTCAATGAACTAATAGACAAGATTTTAACTATATATATATATATATATATATATATATATATAGAGTAAATTTAACCAATAATCACTGAACTTTACACTTGATTACTACTTGCTCACTCATCTTTCACATATTACTGAATGCTCACTCATCTTTTCATATAATTACTCATTCACCACTCGTCTCTTCAAATAATTGGGCTACTTTTACGGCAAATTTTCGACAACTTCCGACCACAAAGAATGTCGAATTTTGATACCGTTGGAAAGCCTAGGATGTCCTCTTCAATTACCACCCAAAATCTCATTATAACTCCAAGGGATTCGATCGAAAAATTGCCTTAAAAGTCCAAAAATTCTGAAAATCTGCCCAGATTTTTAGATTTTTTGGGCGACTTTTAAGGCAAATTTTCGGCAACTTTCGACCATCAAAATTATCTAATTTTGATACCATTGGAAAGCCCACAATGTCCTCTTCAATTACCACCCACAATTTCCCGATAACTCCAAAGGATTCGGTCGGAATAAAGCCACAAAGTCAGCGTCTCGAACTTTGTCCAGATTTTCGCCTTTTCAAGATGCTGATTTTGTGGGTTTATTCTGACCGAATCCTTTGGAGTTATGGGAAAATTTTGGATGGTAATTGAAGAGGACATTGTGGACTTTTCAATGGTATCAAAATTCGATAGTTTTGATGGTCGAAAGTTGCCGAAAAATTGCCTTAAAAGTCGCCCAAAAAATATGAAAATTTGGGCAGATTTTCAAAATTTTTGGGCAACTTTTAAGGCAATTTTTCGATCGAATCCCTTGGAATTATAATGAGATTTTGGGTGGTAATTGAAGAGGATATCGTGGGCTTTCCAACAGTATCAAAATTTGATTCTTTTTTGTGGGTTATATTTGATTCATGGATCTCTTTGTATAGTTTTGTGGAATCTTGAAAGACGGATTTCTGGCGTTGTGGATATGTTCACTGGTTGAGAACAAGTTCAATAAGGTACCTCACTTATTTTTTCAATGAACTAATAGACAAGATTTTAACTCTCTCTTTTTTTTGGTCTTTAAATAGTCTAATCTATGCTATCAATGTAATGTATTGTTTTGTTGATTTCAGGTTTTGAATTTTGCGGTGCTTTTGAAGGTTTCGGGGTTTGGGTTTTGTGAATAGAGCCTCCACTTAAAAGTGATTGGCTACTTAATTTCTTGCTTACTCGAGGGTCTATAATAGTGAAAATGACTTGATTATTTGGATTTTGGATGTTTGAAACCGAGGTTACAATAAAGTTTAGAGAATAGGTGGATACATATAAAGAGACTAATTTGGTTTTTTTAATTTTTTTGTGAATCTGTGATACTCAAAAGTCAAAACTCAAAAGAGGATTAGATAAATAATGGAATATTTTGTTCATATATTTCCATCATGAAGTTGGATAATTGGTAATTGGAAATATCATTGAACTTTGTGAGGCGACAATGCAATTGTAAATTTGGTGAAAGGAAAAGAAGAGTTTCAGAAAAAAGAAGCATCGAAGTTTTTTCTTGCTGCTTATATTTTTAATAAAATAAAATAAATAATATATCGGTACAATTTGCTAAAATAAATTTAAAATGACTGTACAGTTTGCTTAAATGATCGGGTTATTATGACTGTTGATGGTCAACGGTCCAGGTCAAGGTCAAGTTTTGCGATTCCGTCCTTGTTGAATTTCGCTGTTGGATTCGCCATTGAATGTGATGATGGGTTACGGTGCAATAGTGGTACAAGTGGTTGATGGCAGTAAGTCACTGATTTTGGTTGTTGGAGTGTTGGTGGTGACTGTGATAAATTTTTACAATGGCAGGACAATGACGATGGCGGTCGTGGCAGTGGTTTCGTAATGGTGAGATGTTGGTGGTGATGGGTCTCTCGAGATAGTGGTGGATCTGGTGCAACGATGTTGTAATATTTTTCTACGATGTGTTGAATTGTTTGAAGTGGTGGTGTTACTGTCGAGAGGTTGTGATTCTAGCAATGACGATGGTGGTAGTACTACTGAAGGTAGTGGTGAGATGGTGGTCCCAAGTGTTGGTGGTGGCCACAAAATATTTGGTTGACTATGACCATTAAATTAGTTAATCTGTGACTAATAAATAATATGTGACCAATGAAAATGATAAATTGTAATCAATAAATAATGTGTAACCTCAAATATTGTTAATATGTAACCAATAATTTGATAATTCATGACTGTATGATAAGTTGTGACTTTTAATATTTGTGATTTGTGACCGATAATAAATTATAGTTTATAAATCTTTGATTTGTGACCGATGAATAAAATTGTGACTTAAACAAATTTTGAATTGTGATCTAAAATAATTTGTGACATATAAAAATTTAAATTTGTAACCGAAAAATAATATGTTAACTAAATCGTTAATTTGTGATCAAATTATATAGATCTACGATCTTAATATATTTAATTAATAAAATATATACTTAATTAATTAATTCATAAATAAATTTAAATAAATATCTAATTTTTTAAATTTAAAACCTTTATTTTTAATTTTGAAATGAGTAATACTTAACATTTTAGTTACGAATTTTTCTCTTCTTGTAATTTGTTTAGCCTCTCAATCATTGGGCCTGTGACAGTGGATCTAAAGAGTAGGCCCATCATAATATCATCTGCCGAGTGAGAGATGCCCCTATGTTTAGAAATATTTGCATAAAATCAAAAATATACAATATCAATTAAAAGAGTAATAAAATGAATATAAAACGTTTTTTTAATGTCTCTTGTAACCATTTACTTCATGAAAAGAAAATTTCAAGCAAAATTTTTTAGTTAAAACTAATATTAACTAAGAAATTAAAAGCAATTAAAGAAAAAGCGTTTTTCTTGGATTGTGGAAACTTTGATTAAATGACCAAATATGATAGTTAAAGTATTATGACTCATGATTTCACCATAGTTATCACTTTTAATCTCGCCTCTCAAATTCAATTCCTAAAATTGTACTATATCGAATTTACAAATTAAATCATTTTACTTTTCTCGAATTCAAATTAATCCTATTTAGTTAAGCTAAGTAGCTATAGTTCTATGTGAATATGATTAAATCTCAACTAAATGCATTAAATTACCTATAATTCAATTAATAACCATAACAATAACAAAAATTTATCTATACATTTTATCCAATTATCAAATTTTACTATATTGTCTGAATTTATAACTCAGGTCTCGATTTATTATAATTCAAAAATCATGAACCAATGTTCAAATACTTTAAGAATTAAAAAAAGTAAAATAAATACATAAATTAATTAACTACGCAAAGCTTGATAATTAAAATCAAATGTTCAAATCTAGTTTACATTGTTTGTCAGAACTAATGATTTAGTTTCTCATCATGAAAGAAGAAAAACACAAAAATATATTGCAATACATCACGGGGTTGAGAGAAAAAAATCGAGATAAAGATGAAAGTTTTACTCCAAGAATCCGTCTTCTTTATGTCAAAGTCTTGAAAACCCTATCCACTTATTCTATATTCTTTTCTGTATCTTCCCTCCTTTCATTTGACCTACAGTAGGTTTTTATATAGTGCTTAAATCGTTTTGTAAATCGTGTGCACAATCGACCAAAGTAACCCTAATTGAGAAACAGTTGAAAAATATTATGACTCAGCTGGGTCGCGTGTCGACCATTGTTTGCATACCGCAGTCACCTCTATGAAAACAACCCTCTATAGTGATCGTTGGTTGACTGTGGTTTCCAAGCAAAGGTAATCCGCCCTCCATCTTTCTTCTTATACTTTTTGGCCCTTACTTCAAATTTCTTGTACGATTTTGCTCCTTTTTGGTCCAAGTGTTCAATATTGCTCTCAGAACTCACAAGAGGTTTTCAAGATTGGTTCTCCTCAAGCTTTGAAAGTGTGCAAATCATTCTCCAAACTTCCAACAAATCGAATTTCACTCTCAAAACTTGTGAATTTCCTCCAATAACACTCTTCATGCTTCCCATAAACCACGTGTCATCAAGTTTATCATTAATTGCTTCAAAACAACTCCACTTGAGGTCAAAAGCTTCCTTTTTGCTCTGAGTATGTTCAAATTTAGATTTTACCTATGTGATTACACTAAATTAAGTAGAAGTTCGCAGAATTTATAGGTATATATCAATTTTATAAGTCTAGATAAGCGTATAAAATACCCTTATCAATAACTTACTAATTCTCAACTCTTATTGGTAAAAAATTATTTATTGTAAAATCTAGTTGTTTATTTATAAGTAAACTTTCTAATACATGACGTTCAAGAATTGACTATTTGGTGTATTTTCATCAGTTAATCACAAGTGTAGCATATATGTTTCTCATTTCCCTTGTCCTTAAAAATAAACTGATCATAAGCAAAAACTAAGAAGAAAACTAATCTTTTACGTTATGAGAATTGCACGCAAAGATTTGCTCTCATGAGGTATAAATGTTCGATTTGTCAAATGAGCCTACCTAAGTAATTAAGTGTGTATTAAAGGCTATCTTAAAGTTAAACCAATTTAAAGTGATTTAATAAAGAATTAAAGTTATGGGCTTTGGGCATCTCAAGAACGTATGAGCCAAAATATATGTAGAGACCAATTCCTCTATGGTTGTATTTCATCATGGGCCGAAATACATATGGAACAATAAATAGGGTTATGATCCATAATTCATATGTGATTCCCATTCTATGTCTCGTCTCATCTCATCAATATAAGAATATCAAGAGAAAATCTATTGAAGAGAAAGATCTTGAACTTGAAATCTAGAAACAATGAATAAAGATTAAGAAGTCAAAATCAAGAGATAGCAGTTGATCTTCAATATTCAAGATCTAGCAATAAAAAATCATTCCCAATGAATCAAGGCCTGTTCTGCATTTAATAATTCTATTGGTGATTTGACTAGAGGATCTTAACAATAAAATCTAATGGGTTTTCAGGTTCTCGAAATCTAAAGTTTTATAAAATTCTAACCATATATTCATATATGAAGTCCCTCATAAGTTAAAACCAGGAATTCTAATACTAAATTTACACATTTATGAAATACAAGTTCGGCTGTGTTTATACTAGTTATCAAATGATTTTACTAAAAATATATAGCTTTGGGGTGACTAACTGTTAACGGTATATACATACAATGTTACAACGAGGGATCAACAACTATTATTTGTTATAACTCATATCATATAATTGTACATCAGCAAATTGTTGTCCGACACTACAAGTGGCAACTTCTCAATATAAATGTAGAAGCGTCTTAAATTTTCTTTCGCAAGACTGACAGTATCTACTATGTCACAGTTACCAGTTAGAATCCACAAATCTTCAGAACTCACTTTGTCTAAGCTTCCTCGACAGAATGGGCACGACTGGGATCGAAGATACCTGAGAGAAAAACATATGCATGCTATCGATTAAGTTCTAATACATAATATTAGAAAATGAGAAAAGTATACATAGATTTATCATGGTCATCCTCAAGAGTTATGTTCACCCGCAGCTATAGGTTTTCACTCTAGCGGAAAATAGAACACAAGTTTTTCTCTCACCTCTCTTGTACACATGAAAACAATCCCCTAATAATTTTATATTTACCATAAATAATAGATTGATCTAGTACATGTACGAATTCCAACTATATTATGTGTACACAAGATGTACAGCAATCAAAGCATTAGGATGGGCGGACATAGAAATTTTTAGTTAGGGGGCACAATCAAACTCTATACAAATCAAATACTTCATTCTTGATTTTTGAATGATTTATGCTCAATCCGAGAAAAACGGAGATATACATTTAAAAAAATTTCTTCATTAATATTTTGCTCATCATTTTCATTCATTTGATTTCGAACAATTATTTTATTAATATTTTGATCATCATAAGAAAATGCATATTTATGTTTAAAAAAATTATAGTGTATTTAATACAAACAATCAATTCAAGTTATCGAAAGAAAAAGCATATAACCAATATTAAATTAAATAAATACAATTTGTTAAATATACGTTAAATTGGATATAATTAGTTTAGATACATTTGCAGAAAAATTATAGACAAATTTTAAAAAATTAAAAGAGCTAAAGTTTTGATAAAAGGTGTGATGGAGAATGTAAGATAGAGCAAGAGAAAAGAGAAAAAATTCAAATTTATTGTGATTTTGCCCTTATTTGGTGAATGTTAAAATCAGATTTTTAGTATATTTTGATAAAAAATTAAAAAAGTTAAGGATTCCATGAAATATATTATTAAAATTAATTGTTGATTTTGATTTAGATTAAAATTTAGATTTCAATCGATACCAAACATTATTTAGAAAAAAAAAAAGAAAAAAAAGGGTCAAAATCAAAAGTTGAGGGGTCAAGTACTTCCCTTGGGTCCGCCCATGAAATACTGTATGATTATATCCCACACAATCCAATGATGCACTCAACAAGAATTTGTTACCATAGAAAATGAACTTGTCCGCATACGAGGAAGGGCCTTACCAGTCGTGAAAACAACCAATGCACATTGAGTGTCCACAATTTGGCAATACAGCCTTCGAGCCCATTTCCATGCATATGCCACATTCATCCTCTCTCTCAAAATCCATTCGAGACTTTACATTTTCTTCCTCTCCTTTACTGATCAAAATTTCAGGTTTCTTCAAATTGTCCTCCATCAATTCCATTAAACTGCCTTCAAGTTGCTTCAGTGAAGGAAATATAACAGCTGCAACAGTTTCCATAAGTCTCTTAGCATCAAAAAAATTTAAAGTCAAGACCTAGAAAATGGAATTTTCAAGATACAGACAGTAGAATTCTTGAACAGTAGCTTTTCTTTCTTCTGAAGATGCTGTCGGCATTCCATCAACATATACCTAAGAGTACAAAGGCATCGACTTAGAAAACGAAAATAACCTATTTGATAAAACCTTTTTAAGATTATAAGTTGGTCAAACTTCATTTTTAACTATACATTTCATTGAAATCACACATTTTATCCACTTTTTAGTCACACATTTCATAAGATCTACCGACTTGTAATCCCAAAAAGCTTTGTCAAACGGCGGCTAAAATTAACTTAGAATTATAAATAAAAGACTAAAGTAAAAATGGAAAATTTAAATCTTGAAAGCTTACATACCCTGTACACAAGGATGTGAAGAAGGCCTAAGAAACTCGGTAAAGTATCTAAACAACTCCAGTTCATCCATTCTATCAAAAATAGCATGAATGGCGAGAAAGGGCTGTAAGATAGTTTCATCTGAATACAATCCCCAGATAAATCTCGGGGGAGAGCAGCTACCCTGCAAGATCCAAATAACTTTAAATGAAGGACTGGACAAGATAATTATAGGAACTAAGTCTTCAATTTGGCAAAAGTGGGTCTCATATTTGGAAACAGTATTCAACATTCATCAAAGTACAATAACTTCTTCTAAACAATCCCATCTTGAGGTATACCTTTTTAAGCAATTTAAAGAAATATGTTTGTCCCCTCTTCAACGGCTTAACCTTTTAAACAACGTGGTTCAACATTCTATCAAAGTAGTTAAATATTGGGAATTTAACATTTGCTACCGCGTTGCTTATGAAAATTTGTGCACATGTTGGGCGTTTAAGAATCTGGCATTCATGTTAGGGGAATGTGAAGACAAATTAGTTTGTCTCTCTTTAACCATTTGAGCTAAACTATAGCTTTTATAAGAGTGTCACCAGCTCCACCTAGGGATGTCAATAAGCCAAGTGGAGCCGAATCGAGCCGGCTCAGACTTTTTTAAGATGAGCTTTTTTTTGCCCGAGCTGAGCCGAAGAAAAGCTGGGCCAAAAAATTAAAGCTCGGGCCTTACCAGGCTGGGCCGAGCCAAGCCGACTTGATTTTCTGAGATTTTTTTTTTATTTTATTTTGTTTATTTTCTCTCTTAGCACCAAATAGATAGCTAAACTGCCTTAAAGTTGCCGATTAAGGCAACAAATAAAGCTGCCTGTTGGCAGCTAAACTGCTGCCAATAGGTAGCAGGTTTGCTACTTTTTTTTTTTTTTTTTAACGGGCTGGCCCAACTCAAGCCCGCTTCCAGAAATGGGGATCGGCCCGAGCCTTGGCTCGATGCCTCCAAGCCTCGAGCGGGGCCGACTCGGGCTTTTTCGGGCCGAGCCAACGAGCCCGATTGTCATCCCTAGCTACACCACCTAATTTTGTTCAACCAACTACAATTTGGTATTTATTCAACAGTAGAATCCAGGCAACAACTTCTAATCATTTTCAAGATACAACAATTTGCAGTGAAATCCACAACTTTCAGGTCTATATTGAATTACAGATTATTCCATGAAGGACATTGAAGAACAACAAAAACAGCACATTCAAGAACTTACAGGTTGTTGGCATGTTGAATATCAGTTTCAAGAGATTTGATAGATTCTCTAAAAGAAAATTTGTGGCTATGTTTCTGCCACATTTAATTTCCAGCCCTTTCTCTTAGTTTTTCAGAAGAAAGAAATAATAACATAAAAAATGAGCTTTTTGCAGAGAGATTTAAAGAGGGAGAAATGAATAGAGGTTGCTTAGTATTGAAACTTCTGCACCCCTTCAAGAAAAGAAAAGGATACCTTTTCTTGTTCCCTCATCTTACGTGCATTGAGGCCTCGTTTGTTACCTTAAAGAATTTTCCAAGTTTGGCTTTTATAATGTCTTAGTACCAAGATTTCGAGTTACAAAACTCCCGACTCCACTTTTATCAACCGGAATAGGGTAAATATTCTCAAGCTAGATCGAATAATTATATTTTCATTTTAGTTCGTTCTCATTATATAAATTATTAGTACCATTTAACTTTATTATAAAGTTTATTAAAATTCAATTTATTTTGTATGAAATTTTTCAAAAATTAGTTCTACCCAAAGTGATTGTTGCAATCTGTATCAAATAAGGCACTTCTTCTTCTTCTTGGAGACCCTTGTCGCTAACGTGGTAACTTGGAAAGGCTAGAGTTCAATAATGCCTTACTCGAAAAAATGGACCGATGTAAACATCGATCTCAAAGAGGAATTAAATATTGCAATCTAATTATATTACACATCGCTTATGAAAAATCTGCAATGTGGGTTTATATGTGCTTTATTCATTTTCCTCTTATGAGCTAGTTTTAACAGTGAGTTCGACAAAATTTCCCATTTTTTCCCTTGAAAATTGTGATAAATTGATAATAAAGGTCAAACAAAGATACCTAAAAATAGATTTCCAGGTATAGTTACGCAATTAATTTGTCAATCATGTTTGGGAAAATTGCATAATTCCAAATGTTTAAAGAGTAGAATTCAAAAATCAGGGACCAACTTTCATAATTCACAAATCAGGTTTCATAACCCTAATTCATCTTCATAATTCACTTTCTTCCCCCACCGTCTCTCTCTTGCCTCACCTCCATCTCTCTCTATGGACCAACTGTTGCAGTACACAAGCGGCATCGCCACTGCGTAGCAGCACTCCTACATCACCTTCCTCTCTTTCTATGTACCAACAGTTGCAGCACATAAGTGGCATCGCCAGTGCGAGCAGCGTCGCAGCGAGGGCTCTCCCTGTACAGCGACGATGTGAGCTCCTCAGCATAGCATTAGGGCGCTTGGGCTTTTTGGGGTTTTTGTGGCGCTTAGGGTCTTTTCTACCGACGAAGCAACACTACTGATGTCCTAGCCCGATTTTGGGTTTTTTTTAATGTGGCGGATCTGGTGGTGAACTGGTGGCGACTATTGTGGTTAACGGTTGGCGATGGTGGTGAAATGAAAGTTGGAAGCTGCTTTGGAAGTGCAGCATTTGGATTGGGGAGACGGTGATAAATCTGGTGTCGGCGACGGGCTGTATGATTGGGCGTGTTTCGTGGTGGTTCTGAATGTGGTTGTGGTCCTGGTGGGTGTAGTGGTTTCTATTGGCGATTGTGTTGGCAGTGGATACTGTGGTGAGGTTGTGGGTTGGATATCGTTGGTGTGTTTGGTGGTGGCGGTAGTGCACCTAACGGTAGGGATGAGCTGGTGTAGTGGATCTAGGTAGCAGTGCGGTTTGGTGAGAACAACAGGTGGTAGTGGTGCGGTATGGTGATGGTGGCAGAGGTGATGGCGGTGGTGCGCCGATCGATTGATCGACCTGCTATACTTTTACTGTTCGATCCCCGTCATTGCTGACGGTTGGGTGACCTGCTTGGTTTAGTGCCGTGGCTAGTGTTGACTTATTTAGTTATGTTTGTTCGTCTTTGAAGTGGTGGTGGTTGTGGTGGTGTTGTGGCCGGGTTAGTGTTCGTGATCAAGTATTGTGGTGGATCGGGATCGAGCGTTTGGCATCTGTGACCTTTGTGACTAACTATTCATTTGTGACCTTGATATTTGATTATTTTGTGATTGAAAAAGTAATTTGTGACCACCAAATTTGAAAATGTGTGACTGTGATCTATAATTTTTTTATTTGTAACTTACGAAAATTTTGATTTGTGATCTTGAAAAAATTCGTGACCAATTAATTTGATGACATGTGACCAATAAATAAATATGTAACCTGTAGTTGTGAATCTGTGACCATTATTTATATAATTGCGCCTTTATTATCATTATTTAATAAATATCTTTAATTAATTAATCAAAACCTGATTTTTGCATTAATAAAATTTGTAATCTGAATTTTGAATTATGTATACTTAAAGCTTGATTTGTGAACTCTTCCCATCATGTTTCACAACAAATAGCCTATTGGGCTACTTAGAATTAGACTTTTACGACTCTCACTTTTCAGGTGGCCCAATTATTATCGTCCAATTAAGAGAGTTATGAATTTGTCAGGCGTTCTCTATAGTGAATGGAAAATGTCTAGTGTATCGGGAATATTTCACAGATCTTCTACAGGGTAGTCACATGAAAGTGGATTCCATGTAAATATTTTATTAGGATGGGCCACACTACCGTGTTTATTCTGTAAAATATCTGTATAATTTTTTCTGTAAGTGTAGCACTACTCATAGTGAATTCCTTGAATGATTCAATACACTCCCACTTGCTTTCAAATAAAAGAAATATTATGGTAATTAATAAAATTTATTCTAAAATCCCATTATCCACTTTTTGCATTTTTATATGCGTGTTCGAACACATGTATAGAAAATATGGTACCTACAACATATTCGAGTATAGTATAACAATCTATAAAGAGAATTAGAATTCGTCGTTATATTTTATGTCCACCTTGTGCATAATAGTTCCTCTAGCTGTCTCATAGTTTTGTTACCATGCCAAACTTTATATTGCAAGAGAAATACTCAAAAGTTTTTTTATTGAATCCGACTTAGTGATTTTAGGTTTCTTTGTCACATACTTCTTTCACAAAACAAACTTTAAAGAGTATTGTTGTGTAGAACTACGGATTCTTAGTATCAATATGAGTTGTAATGGGATTCACTGCTTCGTTGTTCAATGAATAAAAATGCATCTCAACTTTATTGGATAATAAAGGACTACACAGTATTATGCGACTTTAATTATGAGAGAAATACATAAATTTATCACGTCTACGAATGTCAAAATATATCGTGTTGTCCTTCCTCACAGAGCGACTTTAGGTAAACCTGCTATGGCCGACTACAGTGGAAGTGGCCCATATGGTTGTAAAAGGACCATAAATAAATAAAACCTGTCAAAATCCCAAAAAAATTGTATGACCGTCACCACACCACCTATATAAACTCTTATTTGATAGAGGAGCATCTTAAAAATATTCTCTATTTTTAAATAATATATTTTATAATTTACGGAGTATCTATAAATTCAGAAAGCAAAATTTTTTAAGTACTACTACGAACTCTTTATCTTTAATACTTAATTTAATGCTAAAAAAATATTTATTATTTTTTTCCTATATTTTATTTTCATTAACTTTCCATCAAATTATTATATTATTTTTTTCTATTGAAATTTGAAATGCTCTGAATACATTTTATAGAAAGTAAATTTGGCTTTCCAAATTTAAAAAAGTCAAACACACTCCTTATTTTTAAATATTTATTCAAAGAGTCTCAATTTTTAGGTTCAACTTAAAAAGAAAGAGAGAGAGAGAGAGAGAGAGAGATTATCTTATATTTAAAGAATTTTTTTAGAGCTATTCTTAATAGATTTTAATAGAAGTTGATGCAACGTGCGATTTGTGAATTTCATGAAATTTGTAATTAAAATTAATTCTTAACTTTGACTTAAATTTTTATCATGATTTTAAGCTACACCAAATAGGTGATAAGTATTTTATTTTAGAAGGTTGTGCCGACGCTAACAACCAATATGGGTGGGTGTGCCAGGCCAAGGATAGCTTGGAATGGACCACTTCAAAATCGACCCAGGTCGATCAACACAGTCTAATTGACACCTCCAATCATACCCTACCAATCCGAGCTAGAATTTTCCACTGTGTTCCCACAGTTCTTGTAGACTCACGAGACATTTATAACTCAGCAGCTTGCTTTTTAAGCTTCAAAAAGTGAAAGACAAGTTGGTCCAAAGTCATACTAAAACAGATTTTGTGTTTGTCAAAAGCAAAAGCAAATTAAAGCAAAAGCGATAATTATTCTTTTCAAAGCTGCTTTTGCATGGCCTAAAATCTGTTCCTGCATTACAAATTATTTAATTGCTCGCCAGCAATGATCTCCACACGTGTGAGTAAGCTTGACACGCTTACACTGAAATATACTAATTTAAATAAATAAATTATTACTATCAATAAAAGTAACGTGTTGCCTCGTCTATCTTACTCAATGTTCTAAATAACCAAAAATGTGAGGTCTAGACCTTATACTTGAAAAACATGAAGACGACAATTTTGACCACATAAGAGTGGGGCTATGAGATGAATGCGCGAATAGCGAGAGACCAAGTCAATCGACTTGCCAATCAAATGGGTTCGATACAAAACCGAAACAAAGTCGAGATGGGATGCGATGTGAAAAAAATCATTCATCTAATTCAAGCAATAAACCAAACACATCCTATTCAATTATTGACCTGTCTCACTCTCTTATGACCCAACCACAAATGACAGCATTCATTCAATTCCCATGTCACGACAATAATATCATCCCTATTTTGGCCTTCCAAAGCAAGCAAAGACCGAAATCTCCTCTATTGGGGCTCAATGCAATGTATACAACTCTTTCGAATTAAGCTATTTGTACTTGTTGGCTTACACTTTGGTTTACCCGATCTTACTCCTCCTCTCACATTTGGTTGGGTCCCACGTGGAGACCACGACGTGGGGGCCCTACTCCCATGTGAGAGGAGGAGATAGGGTCGAATAACCCAAAGTGTAAAATAACCTGTACAAATAGCATGATCCGACAAAAGAATGCAAAATTCCTACTTTTACAGTAAAATACTGTCATATGCTAATATTCTTTTCCAATGCAAGAAAAGACGAGCCTGAAAATGAAACTGAATAACCTTTTTTATAGAGAAAAAGTAGGCTTCAAAATCAAAGAAAAACTGAACCATTGCACAAACTAATCAATCAGGGAAAAAGTGATAGTTGAGTGAATGAAAGCTGACACGTTAAGCTGATTTAAAGGCTTATCTCCTCATTCAGTTAAGTAATTATATAGAGAAAAAAGAAAAAAAGCAAATTCTCTGCTCAAATCTTCCATGGGTTTTGTTGTGAAATTTGTTGTTTCATTTCTCTGCCTAGCTTCATCAGTTTTATGCCAAGTTTCAGGTATGGTATTCTTTAAATCTGAATTGTACACAGTATTTGGTAGGAGTGGACAGTATAGTTTATACTTCTATCATACTGTCGTGTACTATCTAATCTCAGGGATTAGAGTTTAACGAAAGACAATAAATTCGTCACCTCTATGATTGATGACATAGCTTTTGTAGATTAAGGATTATGGTAATTTGATTTTGCAGAGTTCATCAGTATAGACTGTGGAGGCACAGGTAATTACACTGATCAGAATACAGGCTTGGCGTGGATTTCAGACACTGGGATCATAAGCCAAGGCAAATCAGCGAAAGTCGAAAATACTAATGGTAACTCACGTCAGTATCAGACGCGAAGAGACTTTCCTATAGATAGCAAGAAGTACTGTTACACTCTAAAAACTGAAGAACGAAGGCGATATATTGTCCGAGCAACATTTCTATATGGAAGTTCTGTAATGGGGGGCGTGTACCCGAAATTTCAGCTTTACCTGGACGCGACAAAGTGGTCGACAGTAACGGTTACAGAAGATTCGAGAGTGTACGTGAAAGAAATGATCATTAGAGCACCCTCTCAATCTATCGATGTGTGCTTGTGCTGTGCAACGACAGGTTCTCCGTTTATATCCACTCTCGAGATGCGGCCTTTAAACCTGTCAATGTACGCGACTGATTATGAAGATGATTTTTACTTAAAATTAGCACAAAGAGTAAATTTTGGGGCTCCCAGCACAGATCCCATAAGGTAATTTTTGGTATACAGCATTAGACATGGTTAGACAATCCGATGAAAAAGATTATAAGTTATCAACATAGGATAATCTGTTTACCTGTTTTACTTTCCATAATTGCAATGTCATCGCATAAAGATCTCTCAGGTACCCCGATGATCCTTATGATCGCATATGGGATTCTGATCTCAATCGAAGGCCGAATTATCTGGTAGGGGTGGCTCCTGGAACAGAGAGAATCAACACAACAAAAAACATAAATGTGAACACGAGAGAATATCCGCCTGTTAAAGTGATGCAAACTGCAGTTGTTGGCACTAAAGGAAGTCTCAGTTACAGGTTAAATCTAGAGGATTTTCCAGCTAATGCTCGAGCTTATGCATACTTTGCCGAGATTGAAGATTTGGGAGCAAATGAAATCCGAAAATTTAAAATGGAACAACCTCAGTCGCTTGATTACAGCAGTGCTGTGGTTAATATAGCTGAAAATGCAAATGGAAGTTATACATTGTACGAACCGAGCTATATGAATGTAACATTGGAATTTGTGCTATCGTTTGCCTTTGTTAAAACGCGGGATTCTACTAGAGGACCGCTACTGAATGCAATTGAAATTAGCCGATATGTGCAGATTGGCGCCAAGACAGATGAACGAGATGGTAAGCTTCTGGTGTCCCACATTGGATCTTATCATAAGTAGATATATCATTAATCTCCTCGTTTTACTGACGAGTACTACATTTTCGTATCAAAGTGAATAATCTCAGTGCCCTACATTCTATGTCTGTGAAAAGCGATTGGACAGAGGAATGTGGCGATCCTTGTATACCGACAAATTGGGAATGGGTGACTTGTAGCACAACTACACCACCAAGAATCACAAAAATGTGAGTTGCTAAACCTTGTCCATGAACATTAAACAAATAAAATCTGCAATAACATCGTCCTTAGTCGTATTTATTCGAACTTAGAAAGAATGTGGCAAAATGATAATCCTAACTTATTTGAACAGTGTCCTCTCAGGAAAGAACATAAATGGTGCAATCCCATCAGAGCTCAAGAACATGGAAGAATTGACAGAGTTGTAAGTGTGAGAATAGCAAGAACTGATGGTGATAACTGAATTTTTGGCTCTTTATTCTATTCACTTGTTTCAATTGTATAGGTGGTTGGATGGAAACTCACTCGATGGTCCAATCCCCGACATGAGTAGTCTTGTCAATTTGAAAATACTGTAAGCTCTTCATCCACACGTCTTTCATATAATGAGTATAAATCAAAAGAATCCAGCTTTGTGACTAACCGATAAATGTGCAGGCATCTAGAAAACAATAAGCTGACTGGTCCATTACCCTCATACCTGGCTAGCTTGCCAAACTTACAAGAACTGTATGTGCTGATCTGCCTGAATTTTCATTAATTTGCTTCGTTCGAACAGTTTTTGTGTGTGTTGAAACATGCATTTGTTTATCAATTTTTGGTAGGTATATACAAAATAACTCTCTGACTGGAAATATACCTCCATCATTGTTGACAGGAAAGATTATTTTCAAGTAAGTACGCTTATAATTCAAATGATTGCTATGTTCTCCTATCTACGAACACATTGACTTCACGAGATAATGTAGACCATACAGCAATATCGCATGTGCGAATAATTAGGTGTAGATATTTCGTACTAAATATAACAAATCTACATTGCACAAGTGGAGATTCCTAAATTTGAACTCGATCAGTCTTTTCATTCATCTTTTCATGGTACGCGTGAGCACAATAAAGGAAAGTTCTGTCTTTTCTCATGCAGGTATGAAGGTAATCCTCATCTTAGACGAGGGTACAACCAGAAGAAGCATAACAAAATAGTACTGGGAACTTCGATTGGAGTTTTAGCTATACTTGTTGGTTTATCCATAGCAAGCGTACTACTAATACATCACTATAGGAAAAACACAAATTCAAAGAGCGACAGAAAAGGCATGTGATTTTACGTTTTGATCCCTATCCATTGTATTATAGTTCATACCTGCAATACAGAACTTCTCTACTGTACCTCAGGTAGTTCTTTGCGAAGCAGCACCAAGACTTTGACAGGATATTCACTTGCACGAGGTGGATCTGTAATGGAGGAAGGTGTAGCATACTTTATTCCAGCAGCAGAGATCCACGAAGCTACAAATAATTTTTCCAGAAAAATCGGTAAAGGGAGTTTTGGACCAGTTTATTATGGAAAAATGAAGGATGGAAAGGAAGTAGCAGTAAAAATCATGGCCGATTCATCAAGTCATGGGACCAAACAATTTGTTACTGAGGTAGTTAAACATTAAGCCGATAGTAAAAATTGTAATGAACTTACTATAAACACTATGAGAAAGTGAATTTTCTATGCTCTCTAAATAGAAATATGGACTTACAGGTTGCTCTCTTATCAAGAATCCATCACAGAAATTTGGTTCCTCTAATTGGATATTGTGAGGAAGAGCATCAGCGCATGCTTGTGTATGAATATATGCATAATGGGACCTTACGAGATCACATACTAGGTTTCTGCTCGTGCTATCCATTTATTAGTCCCCTTTATCGTTACATATTTAGAGAATAATAAGAAAATAACAGAAATAAACTTGCTGACAGTTTCTGGCAACCAGAAGAACTTAGACTGGTTAGCACGTCTCCATATTGCCGCAGATGCAGCTAAAGGTTGATTTTGAACTTTTCTCTTCACGCATAGATATGCCGTTTAATACTCGACTGGATATAATATTTTAATGAACAAGATTTTAGCTTTTTTTATTCATTAATACTGTCCAATACTATCTAAAAATTTTATACTTCTGCAGGCTTGGAATACTTGCATACGGGATGCAATCCCAGCATCATTCACCGAGATGTGAAAACAAGCAACATTCTCCTAGATATCAATATGAGAGCAAAAGTATCGGATTTTGGTCTGTCAAGGCAAGCTGAAGAAGACTTGACGCATATATCAAGTGTGGCGCGAGGAACAGTAGGCTACCTCGACCCAGAGTAAGCCATATTTATCATACCTTACATGTATGCAATTATGCCGCTTCTTGAAACTAATTCTCCTCCTATCCCACTAGGTATTATGCGAATCAACAATTGACGGAAAAGAGTGATGTTTATAGTTTTGGAGTTGTTCTCTTGGAACTAATCTCCGGAAGAAAGCCCGTGTCAACAGAGGAATATGGCTCTGATTGGAGCATTGTTCACTGGGTACGATTTTGAACATGACAATTATATTCTCTAAAATAAGACGGATAATAAAATATAAGTCCTGCTTCATAAGTTTGGTTGAAATGAATGATCTCTCACTCTCAAGCCTCAAATCAAATCAATAAATTCGATCGTTATATTCTTTTGTAGGCAAGGTCATTGATTCGTAAAGGAGATGTGATTAGCATCATCGACCCTAGACTAGCCGGGAGGGTTAAAATTGAATCCATATGGAGAATAGCAGAGGTCGCAATCCAATGTGTTGAACAACACAGCTCCTCAAGACCAAGGATGCAGGAAATTATATTGTCAATACAAGACGCGATCAAGATTGAGAAAGGGACCGATAAATTAAGTTCATCGGGGAGTTCAAAAGCACGATCATCAAGGAAAACACTCTTAACGAGCTTCCTTGACATCGAAAGCCCTGACCTTTCTAATGGATCCTTAGTGCCATCTGCTAGGTAAAAATGTAACCGTTTTATGTTTTGTGTTGATATTCTCCAACTAATATGCATAAGCCATAGATTTAGACTCAGATGATGTTAGCTTCTAATTTCTGAAGGGTGAATGGAACTCTTGTGGTAAAAGTATGTCTATATATATTGTGTGTGTATATTTATTATGCATAAAGATGTGCTATTAAAATGTGTATTGCATCCAGAGTTAGTGAAATAACATTTTCCACAAGTACTACTACTATTCTATCACTACTCACATGGTCTCTTTAATTTAGTGGAGGATAAATACGACTCGGGGTACCTTTTTATCAAGAAAGCGAAACTCAAAACTAGTCATTACATATGATCCTAAAAGTTGGAAAATAGAATTCGGACGCATTAGAAAAGCCATTTAAACCCATGTTTGGCTCATGTATATAAACATTTTGGTCACTTTTTATCTACATATTTTGAGGAGTTCGTAAGAACTTCACACGTGTACTATTCAGTTCTATCAATTCATAATTTAAACTGTTTATGAACACTTCCTAAACATACTCTTAAGTCTAGATTTCTAATTGTGATAGCATAAATATACATCATCACATTTCATAGGTAAAAACCATCTATATGTCCAATTTATGAGGAAGAGGGTTGGGAAAGGATAAAGGAGAGTTGAAATTGACCTGATCTGAAGAAAAGGACAAGTGATAAATTTATTCTGCTTATTAATTTATTGCAATGTTGTTTGCAAGTAGTCTAAATTCTATTAAATAATCACGTGATTTTTACCTATATAAGTAATAAAGTTGTT
>NW_019232487.1:150517-153187 GCF_002742605.1 Olea europaea var. sylvestris
TAGATGCTCATTCATGCACTTGCTACAAGAAGAAGCCACAGTGACTTGGATTCTAGCCATGTTTCTCGGAACCGAATAATATATGTTCCAACCGGTTTTGATGTGAACCTTTTTTTAATATTGTTTTTATCTTCTTCACCAAATGCCTAAACTTGTTAACTTTTGACCATTTTTCTCTGCGCACCCCTTGTCTTCCACGAACAGTCACCGTCTGTCTTTAACTCAATCCTTTAAGAAACCCTAGTTATATTTTGAAGTTGTCATTGGATTGAGAAGGAAAATATAGATTAGATGTTGACTTCATTATTTGTGTACATTTTTTTTATAAACCTAGAAATTTGATTCTTGAGAAGGAGATTTCCTCTTTAACCACTAGAGTAGAGAAAGGAGTCAAAGTATAGGGGCATAGAAGATGGTGATAGCGTGAAGAAATAAACGGAATGAACGGGGCGTTGGCGTCTAATTAGGAATTTTCCACATGTTCAGTTACTCATATGTTGAGAAGACAAATGAGCATCTTGAGATGTTGGTTTTCAGTAACTTGCTGGAGTGAAAGTAACACATAGCTTCAGACTGATAGCAAACATGAAAAGCCGGTGTGAGAATGAGTGTTGTAGGATTTCTCTATGAATCATATAATAGTTATATAGAAAGAAAGAATCGAGAATAATCATATGTTGCATTTTGTTTTTGATTTCTTTCCTTAATTTATCAAATATCGAGTGACAATAATGCAATTTAATTGATTTAATTCATATAATCTCTTCGATTGACAGGTTTATACAGATGGTCGGCCTAAATTATCTACTCGTGGAAGAAAAGCAACAGTTAGAGATTTTTATGGTTCGTCAGTTCATCTGCTCTATTGAACTTCATGAAAAGAGACATCTCTTATGTCTAATTCATACAATTATTCTTTTTTGGTTCTTGAAAAACAAAATTGCAGCTGTTATATTGCCATCACTTCAAAGGATCCATAATGACTTTATAGAGCTTGATAGTAACGATGATAATCATGGTCTTCAAAGCATTAGCAAGAAAAGACTCGAAGGGGACAGTGGGCTTACCAACATAGATACAGAGAGAGACGATGAATGCGGGATATGCTTAGAGCCTTGCACCAAAATGGTCTTGCCTAATTGCTGCCATGCAATGTGCATAAACTGCTACCGTAACTGGTAACTACCACTATATCTTTTTTTCTTCACATCTGAACCCCTAAGAATAAATGTTAAAGTAGATCATATCTTTGTCTTTTGCCTAAGTTCTTTTTAACTTTCAGGAACACAAGATCCGAGTCGTGTCCTTTTTGCCGTGGTACCATAAGGAGAGTCAAATCGAGGGACTTGTGGATTCTTACATGCAAGGATGACGTAGTTGACCCCGACATTGTATCTAGAGAGGATTTGCTGCGATTCTACCATTATATCAGAAACCTGCCCAAAGATTCTCCTGATGCCTTGTTCTTAATGTACTACGAATACTTAATATGATATAATGTAAATGAGAAAAATGGTGTACATGTAGAAGAAGCCAACCTTAAAATGTAAATAGAGTCTAATATAAAAATTCTCTCGAATTACAGAGAAATAACAACGACGTTTGTCCATCGGTGTTCTGTAGGATACCTCTAAATTGTAGTAAGAAAATAAAGAATTCTCAAACTTTGTGTTCCATTCATGGACACAATTGTTGGTGATACAATATTATTTACGCATTTGAGTTTTATTGTTTCCGTTTATTTTTCGTTGGAAACTCATACAACCTTCTCTGAAGAAAGTATTATGGCTGTATCTGATAGATACCTATGTAGTTCTAATCCTAAAAGAGAAAATGATCAAACTACTTTTACTTAAAGTATGTTTAATATTTTCTCGCTCTCTTGATGAATCCATCCGGAGCGGTAAGAAGTACTGGGTTGTGGTTTCATGCTGTTCTACATGCTTTTTTACGTTTGATCAGCTCGTCAAATGATGGTTTACAGAATCCCTGATTGAGGAAGAGATCGGTCACATGTTTATACATAGCTTCCGTGAGATGGATTCCGTCCCAGCTGATGTATTTGCTTGGGTCCTTGCAGACAGTTGCACCAGGGGAGCCACATAGTTTATGCTTGTTGAAGTTCAGAGGCGACCCACTTTCACCACATCCACAGCATGCTTTAAAGGGTTCTTCAATCTGGTACTTCTTTGGATTCGTTAAAATCGTCAGGTACGCATTCCAGTAATCCGCATACACGATTGTACTATTTGGGTTGATTTTCCTGAGATTTTCTATATTACGTTGAAGGATTTGGTTGTGGATCATTATTGCAGAGTTAACAGCTGCGGCGCAGCCCATTTTATTGAGGTTTTGCAGTGGACACAGGGAGATGTCCATCGGGAGGCATCCCACAGGTGGTAGTCCTTGAACCACAATATATTTTGCTCCAGCAGCCAGCAATGTCTGTCATATAATGTAAAACTAGGTTAACGATGTTTAATGATTCATCTTATATGAAAAGTCCTATTTGTCAAGACAGTTGAAAAGCCAAAAGCCGCTTCTAAAACTAAGAAGCAACTTTTGGGTATGTTTAGATAAATTCTGAAAGTGTTTTGTTAGGGTAGAAGTAGAAGCAGAATCTACCCAAACAGACTGTAAATCTACTTTACCCTAACCATTTTTTTTTTT
>NW_019232487.1:154246-155625 GCF_002742605.1 Olea europaea var. sylvestris
TAGAGAAAGTGCATCGCAAAGAAAATCAACCACGAGTTTGCCATTACACAATCGACCCGTAGGATTTCCTCCTAGTGCTTCGACTGTTCCCAGTGCTAGTGATTTCAACTTCTCTAATGGGATGTTTTTGGCATCGACTGAGGCATTGAAGCCTCCGAGAAACTTAGCATTGCCCGTATCTGTGTACGAGTCGCCAAAAGCATAGACTGTGGAGAAACTTCCCTTGAAATCAACATCAGGCAATTTCTTGTCATGTGCTGATGAAGGAGACAGCAACAGGAAGGACAAGAAAGTAAGTGCTAAAGATTGATAAATTGATTTGGTCATTTTGTGTTGGTGTTTTGAAGATTGCTTGCAGAGCCTTTTATATATATATTTTTTCTCGTTCAGACAGAGAGGTGAACCAGAAACCTAGGAAAAAAATCATAGGTAGTTGTTTTTAAGGTAATTGTAACCAAGAACCTAACTATCTATATGCTAACTACTTGAGGCTCTTACTTATGTAGAATTTTTATTTATTTATTAGGACACTAAGAATAGTAAAAAACTCACCAGTGGTAGATTATTTTATATATAATTTTTTTTTTTTTTTATTCTTTAGTACTTTTTAGGATTGAAACTGGCATTCCTACTTGGGCTACATACCCTTGAGATTATGGGCTCAATTGCAAATAAGCTTAAAATCTCAAGATAGCCTGGCCCAAACCAAAATGGGCAACAACCCTGTCTAAGAAATTAAGAATCTTCCGCTAGCTTTATATGCCTTACGGTTGTGCTACGGGTACAAAGCCGTGTCCAAAATGGACACACAATGTCGAGGTGCCTGCCACGTCGGGCCCACAGCGCTTCAGCCAATACTGAGGTGCCGTGTGTCCCCGAGGCGCCGTGTGTCCATTTGGATTCGGCTTTGTACTACAAGCATTATTCATATGCCTTAATTTGACATATTATACATGTAATGATTATTAAAAAAATCACTACTGAAGAGTGAATGGATGAGAAAGGAGGAAACAAATCCTATTTTATATGAAAAAAATTATTTTTTACTTTAATAATATCTTCGAAAAGCTATACGGACAAAGGAGTAAAGTAGATGATATATATTTACTTTCGACGAGCACACAAAATGTATTTTGAAGTTAAATCTTAAAACAGAGATTTCTTAATTATGGCCTAATTTCCAAGATTCTATCATGAACTATGTCCAATAATGTCGATTGAGCAGGTTGGAAATGCTGTCTGAGTGTAACAGCTAGTTTGTGTAAAAATCGCTCTTAAAATTAGTTTATAAAGGGTAGGTGTATGAAGTGTTTATAATCCCTCAAAAGGAAGTCTTACGATTACAACTAAGTTATTACATTTCACTCTTCAAAATTTAT
>NW_019232487.1:161555-167435 GCF_002742605.1 Olea europaea var. sylvestris
TATTGTGAATTAAAGTGTCGTCAAACAATCCTGTCAATTTGACTGCACTTTTGATCGTGTAGAATTGTAGGTTGTTTGATGTATCTCATAGATTATTGGTTTTAAGAAGTTCTAGAACCATTATCTGGATGTTTGGAAATAGGAATATGGACTGGAACTAGTAAAGTGATATTTGATACTGGAATAGGGGATGATGGTTACATTTGATGTCCTTATCCCTGAATCTTTGGATAATCAAAGATCTAACGGGACCACATAGAACAGGATTATGTGTATTACTTTTGTTGAATAACTTAAGTCAGTATTTTATGTTTCCCAACACTCTTGATTTGCAGGTCGATCACGCTGACCAAACTAATGGGATCACCATAGATTCTGTCCAACAAGATCCAAATGGCACGAGGGTAGCAGAAGATGGAGGAAGGGAGGACATGTTTGTTGATTGCCCAGATGACATAGAAATTTCTGAGACTCAACAGACTTCTGAGGAGAAAGATGATGCACAGGACACCCAATTCAAAGATTCAGATGGGATCAAAATCCAGAACCTGACGACCGAGATGGAACAGTTGCGTGATATGCATGAGAAAAGTGTTGCGGAGAAGGATAGAATTGTGCATGGATACGAGGTTCAGTTCTTGACATAGTAGTTCAGTTTTACACTTTTCTTATCCATATATTGGTCCAAACGTGAATTCCACTTTCCATGCAGGAAGAAAGAGCAGCACTCTTGAGAGAACTTGCTCATCTTTGTCTTCAAGCCAAGGGTTTGAATGAACAACAGTCTCCACCTAGCGAAAATGGAGAAGGATTGTTTGAGGTTTCTGGGGCCTCGTTGCTTGAGATAATAAGTGAGTGCTCTAAGTGCCTTGGCAGTGCTATGGAAGATCGTTTGGAGACTGAGGGAAAAATTAGAGAACTGCAGTCTATACTAAATACGAAAGATCAGGAAATTGATCTTCTCAATGCAAAGGTTGCTGAATTATCTGAATCAGGCCATGCTGTTCAGTCTGATTTAACTTCAAAACACGAAATCTTGTCTCAATCATACGAGGCTCAGCTTGAGAAGGATCGATGTATAGAGGAAATTACAAACAGGATAATAGCATCTCTTTCTATGACAGTGCATGAACAAGAGTCTCTGGACGTGTCACTTGAAGGAAAAATCTCTCTTGTTGAGAAGAACATCAAACATCTTATCGAAAAGAATAATATATTCATTTCTGAGATCAACTGTCTTAGAGTTTGTCTTACTGAGGTTGTACCAGATCTCAATGTGCCTAATGAAATTGGCATTTTCTTTGCTGCACGTGATAAATTGCTTGAATTAAGAGGAAAGGAAGAGAGTTTGTACCAAAATCTAAGCCATTTAGAAGAAGAGAACAGAAAGTTGGTGGAACGACTTGATGAACACAAAGTAATGATTGAGAATGCAAATGGAGAAATTGGAAGACTAAGTGCAGAAGTTGAACAGGAGAAGACCAAGTACTCTAATACCAAGGAGAAACTTAGTTTGGCCGTGACGAAGGGGAAGGCTTTAGTACAGCAGCGAGACTCGCTGAAGCAATCATTGGCTGAGAAAACAAGTGAGGTGGAAAAATATTTGATTGAACTGCAAGAAAAGTCAAGTGCTCTTGAGGCTGCAGAAAGAAGTAAAGAGCTGTTGGCAACAAGTGAAAATTTGGCTGCTTCTCTGCAGGAATCTCTCATACATAAGGACACAATCCTTCAGAAATGTGGAGAAATATTAGCAGAGTCTGTTCCAATGGAGGAACTACAGTCAGCAGATATTGTCCACAAACTCAGCTGGCTTGCAGATGAAAGGAAATCTTTGAAGGCTATATCCCTGGAATACTATAAATTGACCGATGCCTTGTCATCATTTGATTTCCCAGAAACAATGCTATCTAGTGCATTTGACACCCGTGCCCACTGGCTTGTGGAATCATTTTCTGTCTCCAGAGAAGAAGCTGTAAAGTTAAAACATGGGATTGAAGCAGCAAAAATAGCTTCAAACGACGAGATTGATCGCCTAACTGCTTCACTTTTGGCGGAAACACAGGAGAAAAGTTATCTTCAAGCAGAACTGGAGGATTTAAGAAACAGATCTGAAACAAATGAGATGTTACAACATGAGGTAGCTGCAGCAAAGGAAGCTTTAAATAATGAGATTGATCACCTAACCTCATTACTTTTGGTAGAAACACTGGAGAATACCTATATTCAAGCGGAGTTGGAGGAGTTGAGACACAAATATGAAGGGATAGTGCAAAAGGAAAATCAGATTTCATTAGAGAAAGATAGGCTGGTTAATATGTTGCTGGATGCATCTGGAATTGAAAAAACTTATCAGGAAGAGGTTTGTAAGGGGCAAACTGACATGACCGTAGTCATTAACAAATGCATTGGCAAGATGAAAGAAGACTCTAGCCATCCTGAATCTTCTCAAGTGGAAGGGGAAACTTTCAAAAGCTTCCAAAGTCTTCTGTACATAAGAGATCAGGAATTAAGGCTATATGAACTAATATTGGCAGAAGATGTACCAGATAAAATGGAGGTGAATCGTCTATCAAATGAGTTGGAAATGGTTACTCGAGAAGTCGGTGGACTAGAAAACGAGAAGGCTGTTCTGCAAAAAAATCTTGTACAGTTGGAGGAGAAAAATGCTCTTTTGAGAGAAAAGTTGTCTACAGCAGTCAAAAAAGGCAAGGGGCTCGTCCAAGAACGTGAAAACTTGAAAGGAGCTTTGAATGAAAAGAACGCTGAAATTGATAAGTTGAATACCGAATTACAGCAGCAAGTATCCAAATTCGACGAATGCCTAGATCAAATCAGTAAATTGCTACTTGAAGTGGAGCGCATTCCCAAGTTGGAGGCTGATCTTGTTGCTATAAAGGAACATGGAAATCAACTTGAGCAGTTCTTAGTAGAGAGCAACAGCATGCTACAAAGAGTGATAGAGTCAATTGATGGCATTAAACCTTCAGTTGATTTGGTTTTTGAAGAGCCTGTAGAAAAGATAAAGTGGATTGCTGGATATGTTGGTGAATGTGAAACTGCAAAGATGGAGATGGATCAAGAATTAAGGAAAGTAAAGGATGAAGCAATTTCTTTGGCCAGCGAGTTGTCAGAAGCTCAGATGATGACAAAGTCACTAGAACATGCCTTATCAGTGGCGGAAAACAAGATGTCTCTTCTCCAAGAAGAGAAGAGAGAACTAGAAGTTGTTAAGACACATGTGGAGGATGAATTGCAGAAGGCAATGGAGGAAGCTTCATCTCAAACAAGCAGATTTGAAGAGGTCCATTTAAGCAGAAGATCACTTGAAGATGCTTTGTCATTAGCAGAAAACAATATTTCCAAGCTCATGAATGAGAAGCATGTGGCTCTAGAAAGTAGAGCTCTTGCAGAAGAACAGTTACAAAAATTGAAGGAGGAGTTTTCTATTAATACTAGCAAACTCTCTGAAGCTGACACCACTATACAAGCACTTGAAGATGCATTGTCTCAGGCACAGAAAAATGTTTTGCTGCTAACTGAAGAAAACAGTAAGGCACAAACTGGCAGACTTGATTTAGATAATGAGATGAAGAAACTCAAAGAGGAAGCTGATTTACAGGCCAGTAAGCTTGCTGATGCCTCATTAACTATCAAATCATTAGAAAATGCATTGTTGAATGCAGAAAATAACTTGGCTGATCTTGTTAATGCGAAGAAAGATGCTGAACAAGAGACCTTAGTGCTTAACTCCAAGTTGGATGCTTGCTTGCAAGAGTTGGATGGAAAAAATGGTAGCTTAAAGAATCGATCTCTGGAGCTCGCTGGACACCTTAGCTGTCTTCAGATGCTTGTTAAAGATGAGAGATTGTTGTTAACGCTACAAAAATGTTTTGAGAAGAAATTTGAGAGCCTAAAGGAAATGGATCTTTTGCTTATAGAAATGAAGGATTTTTTTCATGAAATGGATTATGATGTGCTTCCAAATGGCCCTGTCATGGAGGTATATAATTTATATGTCAGAAAGATACAAATCACATCCTTTCAACAATATATATATACACACACGCATATACATATACATATACATATACATATATACAGAAACACATCCAATCTTTTTCTGTATGTTGTGTACCTAAATGTCTATGTACATTCTATGTACGTGTGTGCATCTGGGTAACATTAGGTTTTTTCTTGTTCATCCTATGATTTTTGTATTGCAATGGTTTTTTGACAATGTCCTTATTGAAGATTTTGCATCTTTTTTTACCTGATGGTCTATGCATATTTCCCATTTTTGTAGGATGATTTGCCTATTTCATCTACTTTTCCATCTAGCCTTGATAATGTTTTGAACATGGAAATGGTTGATGGTGAAGTGAATGCAACAGATGATGAGAGTATGTTGTTACATATTGGGAAATTGGTTGAAAGATTTTATCTGAAAGACAAGGTCGTAGCAGATAAATTTAATAACTTCTCTAAATTTATGGATGAGTCAAATGCAGCAATGTTGAGAAAATTAGACATAACGAAGGATAGGATGATAACGATGATCGAGCTTATTAAATCTTTGAAAAAGAGAGTGAAGGATATGGAAACAGATAAGCAAAGACAAGAGAACTCTATAGACTCGTTGGGAAGTGATATTAGAATTCTATTCTCTGCCTGTGCCGATGCCACTCGAGAACTGGAGTTGGATGTCAAGAACAATAAATTGGAATCGAGATCTGTCCAAAAGTTGGTAAATTTGGAAGACAACATCTCCATGTATTCAGGAATAGTTGGTGGAGATGAAGCAGCAGCACTTGTTAGCGACAATTGTGCGAAGACAGCTGAGAGGCTGTTATTTGCTGCTAGACAAAGTCGAGATCTAAGTAAACAGTTTCAGGATGCAATAAATAAGTTGGTAAATTCAATCGATAATATTCAGAATAAATTGGAAGAAACTGAGCTAACTCGTGATGAAGTCTTGAAAGTAAGAGATATAAACAGAGACAGAATCCTTAAGTTGGAGACTGATCTGGAAGCCAGGCAAAACTTGTGCAATGAGATGTCACTTGCGCTAGAGAATTATCGGATAAAAGAGGCTACAGTGAAAGAGAGAGAAGCAGATTTTTCATCCGTTGACTCTACTACATTGTCACAAGTTCAAGGTACTTTCTATTATGTTGACAGGTTAAGCTAATGCCAATTACTTCCTTTCTATCTCTTTTCTGTTTTTCTTTTCCTTGCCCTTAAATTTAGCCTGCATGTCTTTTCTTTTATTCAGAACTGGAAGTTTCACTCCTGTCATCATCTCAAATGAAATCACTCTTTGATAAGATAAATGAGATTGAAGTCCCTGATTCTGCGTTTTCAGTAAAAGAGTTAGAGCTCCATGATTCAGTCGATGTGAGGAAGCTGTTCTATGTATTAGATAGTTTTAATAAATTACAGCAGAAGGTAAGCTCACTTTCTCACGAAAAGGGAGAGCTGCAGTCAGTTCTTGATGAACAGGTTCTTGAAATTGAACATCTGAAAACTGAAGTTGAATCTCACATGAGAAATGAGAGAGGTTTGGAGATTTTGAAGAATGAACTGGTAGAGATTGAAACAGGCTTGAAGAATATTGTAATGAAGCTTGGGGGTAATGAGTTTATTGATGATTATAAAGTAGGTGGTGCAGGATGGCTATTACCCATACTTGATAAGGCGGTTATGGCCACAATTCTGGAATCCGAAAATTTGAAAACTAAAACTGATGAGCTTAAAGCCAAGCTACTTGGAACACAAAAGGTTGTGGATGACTTATCGGGCAAAGTCAAATTACTAGAGGATTCTAATCAAGCTAGAAATTCTTTGTCTGAATCTGGCCAAGAAAGAGGAATCTCCACAGCT
>NW_019232487.1:167875-178884 GCF_002742605.1 Olea europaea var. sylvestris
CAGTTCAAGTCTGAGTTGGCGATCAAAAGATATATGGATAGAACTTACAACGGGATCTCAAAAACTAAGTAATTTATACTGGGCTCTTATCTAGGTTCATTAGGATTCTTATTGATTGGTTCTTTCATTCAAAGTAAAGCCTCCTTAAAGTACCAACCAATGGAGAAAGAATGATATTAGACAACTTGTTATTCAGGACGGGATCCCATTGGGGTAGGACGGATTATTTTGCCACCTCTATATGTGATAGAGAATTATACTATAACAAACAATTTAAATTTTTGAAGATTGTTAAATAGGGACAAAATTAAAAGTTAATTGCGTTTCAGATGTTGACTAATTGACGTTTCCTGTCGATTTCTTAGCCCCCGTTAGGCCCCAATTAATTTCCTTTTCATTTTTTTCTCTCCTATTTTCAACTACGAGAAAATTGCAGTCGAGATGTCAAACCTTTTGTTTATTAACAGACTTTGCCCAAACCTTTCATTTGTGCCACCGGAGGTACCAAACATTTCAAAAATCCGTACCCGAAGTTCAAATGGATGAAAATCGTTCATTTGATCGTTAGTTGACCAAGAAAAGTAAATTTTGACCTATTTTGACCAAATTGGAATGGGTAAAATGATAACTTGATTATTATCATATTAAATAGATTGAACAAAAAAATAAAAAAATTAAGAAAAGAAATTAGAAAAGGATTGTCTTCTCCCACCCCACCCCAACCCACCCCACCCCCACCATCTTTGTCCCTAAACCCTTCAGCTTCTACCATCTCTTCACACTCCGTTGAACAAGGTTGATGTCATCTCATATCCTTCAATTTGCTTATCACATCCATGCTTGAAAGGTTGAGTTGGAGTGAATGTATTCTCACTCTTGATGTCGACGACGTCCCTTTTTTTGGAAGCCTCATCGGACTGATTACTCCATATGGGACCTTTTGGGGTTTCTTTATGTGTTGAATCTACTACCTTTTTTTTGCTCCTTGACTACATCTATTGACAATTTGCGAGTATGGTTAGCGGGGACACAGGTGTCTTCTATCGTATTTTTGTACCTATTTGAACCCATGGTTGAACAACTAGGAGTTGTTGTCATACTGAGTTTCGGAAATGAAATGGAGGAAGAAATATGGCTGGTTATGAAAGATTTCTTAGTTGGTAAGGTGATTATCACTTTGTGTGGTAGGGATTAAATAACAATGATAGAATCCTAAAATAGCGAAATTGCAGGTTTTGAGAATGAATTTTCGGACATAAAATAAGAAGAAATCACGAGTATAAATGAATAAGACAATCTTGGAATGAAATAGGATATCTTAGAATACGTTTTTGATGTTTTCTTGTTTTCTGCTGAAACGAAGAATGCTTCAATTGGGGATTTAGGGAGTGATTTAGGGTTGTCGTGGGTGAGATACAATACGGTGGTGGTGGCTGGTTTAGGGACAAAGATAGTGGGGCGGGATGAGGTGGGGTGGTTGAAGAAGACGATCCTCTTTTAGCCCCTGTTTGGCCCCCATTACCTGAAAATGGTAATGGGGGGAATAGTATTTTTTAGAAAAATAAGTGGTTGAAAAAGAAGGTAAAGTTTTCGATTTACGTGTAATATTATTTTATAGAAGATTGTATGGTTGAAAATAGGAGAGAGAAAAATGGAATGTAATGTAATTTAATTTAATGTTAATCAAACAGGGGCTTAATTTCTTTTCTTAATTTTTTTTGATTTTTTCTTTATTTTTTGATTTTTTTTGTTCAATTTATTTATCTCTTGTTTGAGCCCCATTTTTGTCAAGAAAATGCATTTTTGAATAGTGTAATAACGTGAAATGTGTGATTAAAAAATAAAGAAATATTTTATATTTTCGTGTAATATTATTTTATTAAAAATGTGTGGTTGAAATTAAGAATGTATTTTTTCAAAACAATGGGGCTCAAACAAGGACTTAATATGCTAATTATCAAATTACCATTTTACCTATTTCAATTTGATCAAAATAGGTCAAAATTTACTTTTTTTTGGTCAACTAATGGTCAAATGGACGGTTTTCATCCATTTGGACTTCGGGTGCAAATTTTTGAAAGAATTGGTACCTCCGGTGGCACAAATGAAAGGTTTGGACAAAATCTGCTAATAAATGAAATATTTGATACCTAGACTACAATTTTCTCTTTCAACCACACAATCTTTAATAAAATAATATTACCGGTATATCGAAAGTTTTTTTGCGTTTTTCAATCATTCATTCTTCAAAAAACTACTATTTCAGGCCAAACGGGGTGGGTTGGCCTTGAGCCCATATGTGGTTCAGAATTGCTTAATAATCTAAGAAAAAGATTTTTATTCATTCCTTTTGTTAATTTTAGAAATTAAACTTAAAATTGCAGTTTAACCCATAAAGGTTTCAACAATTTCTCTTGAAATTCATCATTAACGTCTTCATTGTCCTCTTGGTGAGTTGTTTATTCACAAGAAGGCTATGCAGACCACAGAATGCTGGTCGAGGATAAGATACTGCAATCTACAATCTCCGGTAGCTTTTCGGTTCTTCGCAAATTCCACTTATTCATGTTAGTTCTCTCTCTGCGGACACTATTTTGTTTATATTTTCAAATGGTTTATTTATTTTGAACTGAGAATTCATTGTTCGTTATAGGTTTTAGTTTGTAATCTGACTGGTAAAATGTTCAAATTTTGATCAGGTAGAAAAAAAGATATATGTGGCCACCGTAGTTTAGTGAAATTCTCCATCAGTTTATGCCGTGTGAGTCTTAAATTTCGGTCATATTTGATTTGATGCACTGAATATGATTGGACAGTACAACAATGAGTGAGACCTTCTCTATGTAATATTGTCGAGTACTGTCCAGTCGTCCGAACAAACATGACGGTTTCTGGTTCTCTTTCATATGTCTGTTCCTGATTTTGTGTTCAACTTTTCGTCCAGGGATATAAAGCTAACGTAAGGGCTTTCGCCGGTCAGAAACAGAAGAAAAGTTTGAAAAGATTAGTTAAAATACGGAAGGGTAAAAATATACAACCAGACGAAAGCGTAAGTCTAGAAATTGAGTCGGCTTCAAGGGATGATCGTGTTCAAGATGACATTTTGACTTCCTCCTCTGATAATTTGGAGGTTCAGAACTCATTTGCGGGCGTCCCATCGAGGAATGCTGTGCTTCAAGCATGCACTGTCACTTCTTCTTTGATTGGCGCGTTGGGTATTTTAATCCGGCAGGTACACTTTTCTCTATGAACTTCACAAGGAATTGTTGATATTATATACATATTTTGATTGCGTTAACTGATTCAATGAATCATTAGTCATAATTTGTATATGTCGTCTAGAAATTTATGGAATGGTTGAACCTGTAGGTTTCTCATGTTGCATCAACAGAAGGATTGCCGATCATTGACTGCTCGAAAGATATAACCTGTAAGATTGAGAAAATGTATTCCCTCTCTCATTGCTATTGAATCGTGAGGTGGCTTGGACTGTGTAGAGTCTATTCATGTCTCGTCCTAATTATTCAAACTCTTTTGGCTGGCTGGTTTTGTGTATGTCAGAGGCGTGAAAATACTTGTACTATTTCGATAAGTCTCCCTGAAAATCTAAGTTGATCAAATTGTTCATTGATTGTAAATTTTCTCTTCATCATATCCGTAAAATGCTGCCAATTTGCTCATTGAAAGCAGTCGAATTTCATAGACAAAAATGCTGTTTCTTCATCTAACTTCATTGTTGTGTCATTACATGCTTTAGTTTCAACTCAGAAGCTTGTAATCTTCAGTTATTGTGTGAGAAGAAGTGTCGAAATTAGTTATTGTATTATTTTGTATGGTTATCTTGTTCATAATTTTCTTGTGCAGTTAGCTTCGAATTATCGCATTTACTGTTAATTACGGAACTAGTTATACTGGTATCCTCATGCCGTTACTTGTTATTGAAGACATGGACAGATTTCGCAAAGTCTAGTGAAGCTGCGAATCGGCAGGTTTCTCCATTCATTCTGTCTTTTCTATGAATAATTGGTTTTAATTCTCTTCTTTATCAGTGCTCTACGATTATAGTAAGGAAGAAAATGAAGCTAAAATCTGTACTCTTCAGTAAGTGAATATGTCTAATTATATGTTCTTCGCCAAATGCAGGTTCTTACATCACTAGAACCTCTGGATTACATAATTGTGGCATTTCTTCCTGGGGTTAGTGAGGTGAATCTTGTTATCCTATGTGTGAATTCATTACATATACAGAACATGGTACTAGTTTCGAAAACTACTTCGGATTCTTGGGATTTTTATAGGAACTTCTTTTCCGTGGCGCTTTATTACCTCTTTTTGGCGGCAATTGGACGAGTATCTTCGCAGTTGCAGCGTTATTTGGGATATTGCATTTGGGAAGTGGTCGAAAATACTCCTTTGCAGTATGGTATTTCCATAATTTCTAACATCCTCCTCTGTGATTTACACACATTTAAGTAGCTCCAAGAGATATGTTATACCCATAGATAATGTGGCATGCGCGTCGCTGGCAGAAAAGGGTCCCACAAAAGCCGGGACCTAAGTCTCGAACTAATGACCCAGTGTTAGTTCGAGAAATCTTATAAAGTGGAACTGATCAATATAATGTGACTCTACTTACAGGGCTACATTTGTTGCAGTTGCATATGGTTATGCTACGACTTTATCTTCAAGTGTCGTGGTACCAATGGCTTCTCATGCACTTAACAACTTGATCGGAGGCATCATATGGCGCTACACAATGCAATCACCTAAACAAATCGAGTAATCGCTTGCTGGTGCATTGCTTTACATGCACCTTGCCTATTCTTCATTAGTGCTCTTCCATGTATGTTCGCTTTGTTTTGATTTTTGGATGGAATTAACAAGTAGTGAGACATCTTCGCCTTCGAGCTGGCGAAGTTGAGGCCTGAAAAAAGGTTTATCTCGACCTGCAATGTTTGTATATACCTCTAAATAATTTAAGTTTTTTTGGTTGTTGTAATGGTACATTACAAGCTGCAAAAATTTGTCGTGTTTCTCTTCTTTGATCATCTCCAACTTTGTTGTGTGACGATTAAGTAAGATAAATTTTATTTTGGAGCAATAATTTAGATTATTTTGAAGTCCAAAAATCAAATCCAAATTAACGATGCAAACACACCCAAAAAATTTCCAAGTCTATAATTTTATATTGAGGTCCTTAAAGTGGATGTAATCCTCCTCCCTATAGCCCTAAACTAGTTTAATCTATTTCTTTAGGTGGTCTAGGATTAGTTTGTTATTTTATCAAAATCTATTAAGTATGCAAATCTAACAATTTTTATGGCTTGTTCAGGATGAAAGAAATAACCTAAGTTGTATAATTTTTACCGATAAATTGAGCTCTTCTTACTTTCATTACTCCTTTCGTCTGCGGTTTGATATCAAAATCTCCTTAAATGAATTAGCCAATCTCGAGTCGAGCCAACCTGGTAAAACACTCACTTTCTCACAATGCACCACATCAATGTTGGCTTGCGGTACAAGATTAATTATCCACCAAATTTTTTTTACTCACATTCCAAATATTGGTTATATTAGTCAACATAAAAGACTATAAACAGCAAAATTTGATTTCTTTGAAGTTGTGACAAAGAAATCCATTAATAGATCCAAGAACTTGGAAATGCTCATTAAAAAATTAATTTATGGGTCATAGAAAAAGAACACGTTTTTTGACGCAAATCATATTTTACTGATTGCTCACTTGACATTTCTACAAACACTTGATGAGCATTCAAGCAAGCTTCTGAACGTAGAAAATGGTGAGCTGCGCGGTAGAAGGAGGCTGCCCGAGCGACTACGTCGCCATATCTATCTCAATCCTCTCCATTATCTTGTAATTCCCATTTCTCAGTCCTCATATTTCTAAAGGTTTAAAATCGTGGATATATTATGTTTGTTTGCCTTGTGCATACGTTTTGAGCAAGATACTGTGTTGGATTTCTGGGGATGTCGGTTTTCAATTGATTTCATGAGTGTTATTCTATATTAGGGTTCTGGAGATATTGATTTTTAGTTGATTAGTTGTTGGAAATGCCATCGATGAATCTAATTGATGGGTTTATCGTCCTGAATGAAATGAAAATGAACATTTTTCTGTGTAAAGTGGTGAAGATTTGATGGATCTAAGATAAAAATGAAGTATGTGCAGAAGACTTAATCTTCTTTAGCATGATTTTGATTTATTACGTTTGCAAAAATGGGATGGAAAGCTAAAGATTGAATCTTTTAACTTGATTAATGTTTTAACCTAAAAAATGAGGTGAAGTTTTAGCATGGAAATAGTATGCCTGAGGGTAATCCAGTTTTGAGGAACTCTAGCAGCAATAGATGGAGAAGTAAACCACTAAAAATCAGTTTTTGTATCTAGGGCACCGTTCTTGTTGGTGGCTAGAAAATGCCTCTGTAGTTACTAATTGGTCAATTTCTGCGTCTAATTCTCAGAAATTTGTTGGATTCTAAAAAAATAAGTGAATTATATTTAAAATCATTGATCTTTCCCCCCTAAAGAGGACTTGTTTTCGTGGGACCTGAATGGGGCGCTAAAGATTGAATCTTTAGTTGTTGACATTGCTTTTGATTGAGTTACCAGTACTAATTGATGGTGGAGAGGGTTGAGAATGGCAATATGATATTTGGTTATGGAATAAGCAATACCCGAGCTTCAGAAACTCTTATGCAGGAAAAAAAAAGTTGAGAGAGAGTTTTCTCCTCTTTGAAATCTTGCTATGATGTCTTGTTGAATGTTGGCTGATCGTGTTACTGGTTCAATTTATGAATCATGGTTGGACTAAAAATAGATCAGAATTATTTCTTAAACAGAAAGATGATGCAAACATGTAACTATCAGCTTAAAAGACGTTTCATAAGTTAAATGTCCTTCACATGTTTGTCGCTACACTTCCTAACTTTTTAGTTAATATATATTTTGCAAGGAAAAAAAAGATGGATACAGATGATACGGTGTTCATGTGCCTGTCCCAAGGTGTTCATATACACTTGAATAATTGTTATACTTCTCTCTTTCCTTGTTTAAACTTTTGTATATAACTCATTTTCACAAACATATATCACAGTCTTATGAAGAGACGCTTAGTATTATTTCCACTTTTTAGTGTTAAATGACAACTGCTAAGTGGTTTATGTACAATTTCCATGAGCATGTGTAAAGAATTGTCTTTACACTACAGGCTTCTTGCCAAGGCGGTTGCACCCTATCTAATTCACAAAATTCCACGGCCTAAAGGCAGTAGCTTTTGGCTTGTAGCAATTCAAGTTCTTGCCAGCTTCAACCTTTTATTGTCACTCGTGGTAAAAGTTTTTAACCTTTACTTTTCCTAGATAAACTTGAGCAAATTTCTTGGCATCATTTTTCTGGTTCCAAGAGTAAATTTTTCCCATTGGCCTCAATAATTTTCCTATTTCCCTTGGGTATTATGGTGGCCTTTACAGATGGCCCTCAAGTTCTTGAAGTTCAAAAGGAGTCATTGGTGGAGTTCTTGCTATATTTGGGCAGGTAATCTTTTAAATCATTGATTACTGCCTTAGTTTCTTTTCTTCTTGGTTTAGTTGGCAACTCTCCTTTTCACATTAATTTGGCATAGGATTGGTAATTCAAATTTTGATTTTCTCTCAGTCTGGTTGGAAGGTCCCCTAGGGTTTGGCTTGCTGCTGGGCTGTCGCATCGTACAGGGTTTCCAACTATATAACATATTTGTTAAGTAAGTGAACATTTTTTTATAAGAAATTAAGAAGTAGATGATACATTAAAATTTTGAAGCGATTGTTTATTTTCGTGAAAGAAAAAAATTACATATTCCCTTCATTGATGAGGATGACCATATGCCGACCACAGACATGCTGTGATCAATGTGATGGGGAGAAAGCCCCTAAAGTGGACGAATTTAGTTCAAAGTTGAGATAATTTTTAATCCATAGAAGTATTATATCGGTGTTGATTGTTCCAAAAGGTCAAATCTACGGTATGTAGTGGTTCAAAATTCTTTATCTAGAAAAGGAAAGGAAAAAAATTTTAAAAAGAGAAAATAGTTCAATTATGCTTTAGGGAGTTAGGTTTTGTGTCTGATACATCCTTCTTACCGCTCATGTCCCTATAACAAACTCAGCCTACAGTTTTTTCCTTATTTTTCCCCAACCAATAGATATGATTAGTAGTAGATACCCATCAAAATTTTGTATATGATCTTACTGGTTACTTCTGATGCTTATGATGTTTCAGGAGGCGTTTGGCACCCATCCGATCATATATATTTCTTCCACTGATTCTCTTGCCCTGGATTGCTGGTTCTATATGTAAGACTCACCAAGCCACAACATATGATTCTGTTATGCTTGATGCTCGAACAACATTTGTATGATAAATGAGTTTATAAGATACAGTTTCCGAGTCAGAGGTAAAGTTAGAAGGTCAATATATGTAAATGATTCTCATACCTTCAAAAACAGTTAAGATTTCTCTTCGCAGTAGTTTACCTCATTTTTTATCATATTTACTTGGTTAATAGATTCCCTGTTAGTTCTTTGGTTTAATATCATATGTTTCATTGGTGTAGTTATTCACTTGAAAAAACCTCTAAATTATCGTTGCCACATGGGGACTCAGTGGATCATCCCAGTTATTTGCCTCCATGCATTATATATTGCTGCTTTGGTTGGTTTTACGGGAGCCATTCAACATGTAGAGTTCAGATTCCATGAACTCAAAGATCTCTGGCGGGGAATTCTCGTGTCTGTTTGTTCTATTGGTACTAATTGGAGTCTACATTATCACATGGGTTTGTGAGCATCTGATATTCCAAATTGTTCACTTATACGATTTCAAATTTATTTCTTTCAAGGTATATGGGTGGTTGCTTACATTCTGAATGAGGAACACGAAGATATTTCATGGGTTCAAATTGTCTCCAGATTTTTATTGTTAGTTACGGTACGTAGTGTTATTACTTGGTCATTCATTGTCTTCTTCAATTTTTATATGATTATGATCTAGGTGCATGCGCCGTTTTAATTTCGTACTTTTTCAGATGTTTGATTTTACAATTGAATATTTAATTTTTAACATCATGCATGAATTTCTTCACATCACTTCTATTTTCACTGTTTTCTCAGACAAGTATCCTTGTGCTGGCGTTCTTCTCTATGTCGCTATCTCAACCGCTCATCTCACTTATGAGCTTGAGAAAAAAGGATCATCCGGAATACAAGACAATGGGCCGTGCACTGGGAATACCTGATAGTGGGCTATTGTTACAAGAGGAATTAACTCAGTTTGCAAATCCTAAAGAACCTTTGGATAAGCTTCTTTTGAACAGGAAATTCCGTCAGTCATTCCTGGCATTTGCTGATAGGTAACAACTGCAACTATACTATATATCGTAGAAATTCTGTTTTTGTGGTTTGTTACTGGTCTAGAGATGTTAGAGCATGTCTATTCTTAAATTTTTTTCTTGTAATGTAGCTGTTTGGCTGGTGAGAGTGTCCATTTCTATGATGAAGTGCAACAGCTTGAAAAAGTTCCTGGTAATGATCATGTAAGAAGAATTTACATGGCGCGACATATTATCGACAAATACATAGCTCCAGGTATAATATTTATCACAAATTACATTGACTTTTAGGGCACGTTTTGTAGACCCCATTGGATTAGGGGATAGTATCAAGATAAATTATGGGGCATTGTTCTAATATGGCATTTGGTGCAATATCGTATTAGAAGACTGAATAAGTAATTAAATATAAAAAAATGACTATTTTTAGTTATAAGTAAATTTTTACATTGAAGAGAATTTTGTACTTGTCAGTAATTCTTCTACATGTAAGTGAATTTTTTTACTTATAAATGATTTTTATATTTATAAGGGAATTTTTGTCTATAATTAAAATTTTTAATTTTTAGTTATAAGTTATTTTTTATTTATAAGTGAATTTCTATGATGTATTGACTAGGACACATGACGTGTGTGATTTTTAAAGAAGTACTAACATGTTACGCCGTTGACATGATGATTAAATTTTTAAAAGAATTTCATTTATATAGAATAAAATTAAATTTAGTATATACTTTTAAATATAAGTATCTATTTGTTATTTAATAATAAATTTGAGTTAAAAATGTATAATATTTTTGTTAAGAAAAGAAAAATGATCATGGTAAAGTGTCTAATGAGTGTTGATATTCGACGCATGTCAATCACAGACACACGCCATTCTAGTTGAATCGTTTGTCCAATACATGTAAATTTTTTAGGTATAAGTAGTATTTTTTTATATATAAGCAATTTATTTTTACATACAAACAAATCTATCTAATAAGTTATTTTTTACTTATAAGTAAATTTTCAATTATAAGTAATTGCTTTTACTTATAAGTGAATTTTTTAGGTATAAGTAGTATTTTTCACTTAAAAGGAATTTTTATGCACATAAATGATTTGTTGCTATAAGTAAATTTTTTAGTGGTGAGTAATTTTTTATAATTAAGTAGTATTTTTATGTATAAGTAATTACTTATGAGTTCTTCCTATGTTTTCCTTATTACTCCAATTAGAAGTAACAAATTACACTATCTAAACCCACCTCATAGGATGGTTCTAATTCAATACGGGGTGGATATACTCTCCCAATGTCATATTCCTTAAAGGTATGAATTCATTCCTATTCATGGCTCGAATGAGAGCGATAAAAATATTTGTTAGGAAACAACTCTTTAAGTTTATGACAAATCATAGCATGGTATCTTCTATTCTGGTCAATTTATCCCACTAGTGCCCTGCACTGCCTCGAAACATGAAAGATGCAAATCACTTTATCTGCATCTGAAACTCTACTATAAGTTAGTTAGATAAAAATAATTCGAGTATTGTCAGCGCCAAACACCGTTGTAGGATTATTTTTATCCTATACGGTGTAATGCGGTTTACCAAAAACATCATTTTGGTACATAATACATA
>NW_019232487.1:182497-185210 GCF_002742605.1 Olea europaea var. sylvestris
TTTGCTTGACGGTGCATGATTAAATCACTAAAGAACTTAACCTTCCAACCAGAAAAAAGGATTCAGCATGGGGAGAACATAAGTAGCAAATCCTCTTTTCGAGGATTGATTGCATAATTTGCATTAGTAGTTTTGTACCTCTTAGTACTGTCAATCAGCAAAACGAAAGAGATGAAAAAAAAGGCATGAGTGCATGCCAAGAGCAAAATGCCAATCTCAACATGACCCAGAAGAAGAAAAGAAATAATAATGAGCACGTGGCAAGAGCATGACTTGGGAAAGCGCTATTCCAGCAGCACACCACGAGAGCGAAATTAGGAACTGCAGCCATGAAATTCTTGCTTCAAAGTATACAATAAAGAAACAAATACCCTTTTCCGAACATTCCAATTAACGAAATGTGGTCATTGGAAAAGACGTAAAATTTGTAGTTTTTGCTCCAGTGAAAGAATAAAATAGTGTATTTTTACATTGCTCCCTCTTGATCTCTCAATCTACATAACTAAACATCCATTAAATAGTAACACAAAATAACAACAATTAGGCACAGAACAAAACTCAGGGAAATACAGGCACACTCTATTTTATGAAACTCACAGGGACAAAACACTAACCCAGTATTAGGTGGAACTTGGAAGGCCAATAAATCATTTTAAACCTTTTTTTAGTTCTGTTTGTGAAATTCTTAAATAGGAAATGACTCCTCAATACAACCATAGACTTCCAGTTTCCTTGAATCACATTTAACTCAATATATGATAACAAAAACTACACAGTATTGAACTAGATTGCACCCTAGACTACTAGTCAGTACGTGATTTAGAATTTCTCATCAACATAATACAAATTAGCTTGTTTATTACATCACCTTAAAATTATACGAAATTCCAAATAAATAAATAAATAAAATCTTAAATCCTTTCCATTACTGCCTTCATTTCCTTTCTGGACTGCTACTTCAATCTCAGTGTTAACAATTCCAGATTCACCAGGCCATTCCAACATATCGTTTTATGAGTAAAGTGTTCAAAATATAGATCAGTCTTTTTGTAAATTTGTATAACTGAACAACTATAAGAAGAAACTCTTATATAGACAAGTCTTACCATTGTATTCTTTACTGTAGAATTCAAAGACTTATATAGGTTAGAATAGCCCTTAATTAATCTTTATTAAAGCTTTGAAGCGTCCCTATATTGATTAAATGATATCGAAAACAAAATTGAGTTTGTTTTTTCCCTAGAGCATATACAACTGTAGGTAAGACTCGTGATAGTTGAAACCCAAAATGTTGTCAATGGCAATTACTATTCTGAGATAATATTTCGAACTATGAATATTATGAATTCTGAAACCAGATACTATTCTTATACAAGAAGAATTTACGGGTTATAATTCCAATCAGTTGTGTCCTCGTTGGAAAGATGAGTCCATTTCACCCTTCCCCTACAACCAAAGTGCTTAACCTGCATGACACCGGGCAATATCGTCTTATCCATCTTATCCTCTCCAGTTGGATCTGAGAAATCACGTGCGTAAATATTATCGGCTTTTGCAGTTCCACCTTCATCATCAGGATTTGTCTGGAAGAAAACACCATCATGGTAGTACCTCTGCATGAACCTCCACTTTTCTTGGGTTGCCCAGCAGGTTTCGGATTCTTCCTTTCCCACTTCCTCCTCTCTTCCTCTGTCATATTTCTCACCCTCTCAATCTCCTTCTTCTCCTTTGACATTGCCTCTCTGTTCTCTCTATCCCTCTTGATCCTCACAATCTCTCTAGCCTTCCAAGCCTCATATTCCTCAGCCTCATTCACTCATCATCGGTATCCACGTCAGCAATATTCGCCTCCAACTCCATACACCTTTGAATCTCCTGGTCTTCCCGAATTTTTTCAACCACAATTTGCTTCGTCTCCACTCTCCTCTCTTCCATCATCTTTTTCACAGCTTCATCGAGTGCCCTCTCTTCTGCCTTGAGCCTCTCACGTTCAGCAATTGTATCTCTTTCAGATTTTGGAACAAAAATAGGTTTCACCATCAGTATGCCCATCAATTCTTCTTCAGAATCAGTCTCGTACTCAGACTCCTCCTCCTCTTCCTCAACTTCATCCTCCTCTTCTGGCATTAGTGCCGCCTCCTCTTGTTGTCTTTGCAACATTCTCCCTAATCCTTCTTCTCTGCTCCTCCATTGCATTCTCATCCTCACACTCCAAATCCAATTCTTCTTGCCTCCTGCTTTTCTCCTCTATATTCGAAACAATCTCTACCTGCCTAATGCGTCTATGATCTTCCCTCACTTCCTCACGATTATCCATTCTGCTCTCAGCCAATCGACGCAGTCTAGGATCATCCTTTTGCATAAAATCAGTCTCCTCACGACTCCAAAACACTTTCTCAAGCGCATCAACCCTCGCCATCCTAATGTTCCCATCTTCATCTTCATCTTCATAATAATCACCCGCCCACTCTGGCACTTTTCCAGGCCAATGCCTCTTCATGGCTACAAGAATCCACAACTACTTCTACTGGAAAATCCCTTCTGAATCACCACAGCTCAAAGTTTGAAACGCGGCCTGCATCAAACAACAGAAAGGTTATGGCTTTAATAGAATACATTCTTTACGAAAGAAGTTTGATTACCAGCATTCAATGGATATCAAAGTTTATATTGTTTATAATGTTGATTGTTGTTTTCGAATTTGTTGTACAGA
>NW_019232487.1:187072-190451 GCF_002742605.1 Olea europaea var. sylvestris
TACCATTTGAGATCAACTGCTTTATGGTATTGTGTCTACGACGTATATGTCTAGACTTATCATTATACATGCAATTTTGTGCCATTGCAATAGCAGATTGATTGTCACATTGAATACTAATTGCAGGCACCAGCTTAGACCAACACGGGATATCCTCTAAGAAGTTACGAAGTCATTCTACTTCTTCTCCAGCTTTATCTAATGCAATAAACTCCGATTCCATTGTTGATCAAGCTATGCAAGTTTGTTTTGAAGATTTCCAAGACATTGCCGCACCACCAAGTGTAAATATATAACCACTTGTAGATTTAGAATCTTTCATATCAGATATCCAATTCGCATCACAATATCCTTCTAATACTGCTGGATATCTCATATAATGTAATCCAAATTTTAAGGTATGTTTTAAGTATCGAAGTACCCTATTCAATGCCTTCCAGTGATCATTGCTTGGATTACATGTGAACCTACTCAATTTATTAACTGCGAATGCAATGTCAGGACGTGTGCAGTTCATTAAATATATCAAACTTCCAATAACCTGAGAATATCTTAATTGATGTACAGGTTCACTTCTATTTTTTGCTAAGTGTAGACTCGTGTCTACCGGAGTTTTGACTGGACTTTCATAAAGACTCCAAATCTCTTTAGCACAGACTTAACATAATGAGATTGTGAAAGAACGAGGCCATCTGGTGTTTTAGAAATTTTAATTTCAAGAATTACATCTACTATACCCATGTCCTTCATGTCAAAATGTTTTGTTAGCATTTTCTTAGTGGAGATAATGATATCATGATTGCTACCCAGAATTAGCATATCATCCACATATAAATATACTAAGACATATGCTATCGGTGTACTCTTATTATACACACATTTATCACACTCGTTAATTTTAAAACTATTTGACAGTATTGTTTTGTCAAACTTTTGGTGCCACTGCTTTGGCGCTTGTTTTAGTCCATATAAAGATTTAACGAGTCTGCAAACCTTTTTCTCTTGTCCATGAGCGACAAACCTTCAGGTTGCTCCATGTATATTTCTTTTTTCAATTCACCATTTAGAAAAGCTGTTTTAACATTCATTTGATGAATTTCGAGATTATGTATCGCAGCAATTGCAATAAGGATTTTTATCGAAGTAATCCTCGTTACTGGTGAGTAAGTATCAAAGAAATCAAGACCTTCCTTTTGTCTATATCCTTTTGCTACCAAACGAGCTTTGTATTTATCAATAGATCCATCCGATTTTAATTTTTTCTTGAAAATCCACTTGCAACCTAGAGGTTTATTTCCAGGTGGGAGATCAACCAACTCCCAAATATGATTTTGCATTATTGATTCAATTTCACTATTGATAGCTTCTTTTCAAAAAGGAGCCTCTGATGTTGACATTGCTTCACTGAATGTCTTTGGTTCATTTTCGATCATGTACGTTATAAATTCTAAATCGAAGGACGTAGAGTTTCTATCCCTTTTACTGCGTCTGAGTTCTTCATTTTCATCATCATTTGCAGTATTGTAAGTTTGTTTTGTTGAACTTACATCACTTTTGTCTTTACGAGGAAAGACATCTTCGAAGAAACTTGCATTCCTTAATTCAATTATTGTATCTTCATGTATATCCGTAATCTCGGATTTATGCACAAAAAAGCGATATGCACTAATGTTATGAGCATATCCAATAAATATGCAATCTACAGTTTTTTGTCCTATTTTTATTTGTTTAGGTTTTGGCACTTCTACCTTTGCCAAACACCCTCACACTTTCAAGTATTTATATGAAGGTTTATGACCTTTTCATAATTCGAAAGGTGTTTCATCCTTTACTTTGTGTGGTATTTTGTTAAGAATGTGATTTGCCGAGATGATAGCCTCCCTCCACAAATTCTGTGGTAGGCCAAAACTTATCAACATAGCATTCATCATTTCTTTAAGCGTACGGTTCTTTCGTTCCGCAATACCATTAGATTGAGGTGAGTAACGAGCTATTGTTTGATGAATGATACCTTGTTGAGAGCAAAATTCTTCAAAAGGCGCTTCATATTCTCCACCTCTATCACTTCGAACAATTTTTATTGTTTTGCTAAGTTGATTTTCAACTTCATTTTTATAATGTTTAAACATTTCCAAAGCCTCATCTTTGCTTTTTAATAGATAAACATAACAGTACAGAGTGCAATCGTCAATGAAAGTGATGAAATACTTTTTCCCACCTTTAGTTTGTACGAATTTCAAATCACATATATCGCTGTGGATTAATTCTAAAGGTAAAGTATTTCTATCAACTGAAGGAAATGGTATTTTGGCTAACTTAGCCTCAACACAAGTTTCACATTTGTGATTAAGATCGAAACTTAGAGAAGGTAGCAAATTTAATTTTATTAATTTGCTCACAGATTTAAAGTTTACATGTCCTAATCTTTTATGCCATAAACAAGAAGAATCAACAATATACGCAGAAGTAGAAGTTTCATTAATCTTGTTCAATTTAGGTACAACAGTAAGGACGTTCATCTTGAACATCCCATCGATCATGTAACATTTTCCAACGTACATCCCATTTTTAGTTAGTACAAATTTGTCAGATACAAAAACTAACTTAAACTCATTCTTGCTAAGAAGAGAACCAGAAATAAGATTTTTCCGAATGTCTAGCTCATGCAAGACATTGTTGAGGACGAGTTCCTTGCCAGATGTCATCTTCAAGGTCACCTTTCCTTGTCCTTCAACCTTTGAACTTGAGGAATTTCCCATGAACAGTTGTTCTCCATTGATAGTTTTGTAATCAGAAAACACATTCTTTTCAGCACAAATGTGGCGAGTGGCACCAGTGTCCACCCACCATTCCCTGGGATTTCCAACACTATTCATTCAGATATTACAGTAGATATGTGCATTTCTTGAACACCTTCAGACAGATTTTCAGTTTCAACAACATGTGCACGATCATTTTGCTTTTTAGGCTTGTGACAGTCAATTGCACGATGTCCAGGTTTGCCACAGTTGAAGCAGTCCCCTTTGAATTTCTTGTTCTTCTGGTTGTTTTATTTTTTCTTCGGAGCAAAGTTTGAGTGCTTCCTTTTCATGTTCTTCTTTGAACTTGATTCAACCATGTTTGCGTTAGATTCCATGCTTGGTCCCCCATTCCTCCTTTCAGATTTCTTAGTATCTTCTTCGATCCTCAAACGCACAATCAACTCCTCCATGTTCATTTCCGTATGATTGTGTTTGAGGTAATTTTTGAAATCTCTCCATGAAGGCGGGAGTTTTTCAATTACCGCTGCTACTTGAAATGACTCACTTACAGTCATTTTTTCAGCATGTAAATCATGGAGGAGTACCTGCAAATCTTGAACTTGGGAAATAACAGATTT
>NW_019232487.1:197050-200942 GCF_002742605.1 Olea europaea var. sylvestris
TTGATCCTGAAAAAATAAGAACAGAAATTTTAGTTACAAGAAGTATATATGTGTCAGCGCTTGCATACTGTACTAATTCTATAAAATACAAAACTTATTCGGGCTTAATTGCTCTTCACTTCGTTTCGAAGGCTTTCCACTTCGCAATGTCCACCTTCTTGAATAAACTGGGGTGCGTCCCGTCGACGAACCTACTCCTCCTCGCCTCCGCGGTAAAGGGAGAAATGACGTACTGTGATGGGACCATCGGCCTCTTACCAACCACTAGCTCTGATACATCAACATCACGCGTCCTCTTCTCTTCCGATTCGGGGATCTCTATCTCCCCGGCCATCGGGACCACCCCCTTGCTCACTATTGGGACCATCTCCTCAAACATAAAGACTATTCCGGCGTGTCTGGCGTCCTCTCAGGTACCACCTCCACCTCCGGTACCCTCTCCTCCTCCAGTACCCCCCGGCATCCCCGGTTATCCCCTACAGGGGCACCTCCACCTCCTCGGGTATCCCCTCTACCTCGGGTGACGTCCTCTCGGGTACCACTTCCACCTCTGGTACCACCTCCACCTCTGGTACGCTCTTCTCCTTCTGTACTCCCCGGCATCCCCCGGTATCCCTTACAGGGGCACCCCCACCTCCTCGGGTATCCTCTCTACCAAGGGTGATGTTCCTCTCGGGTACCACCTCTACCTTCAATACCCTCTCCTCCTCCGGTACCCCTTCGGCATCCTCGAGTACCCTCTCCTCCTCCGATATCCCCTCCGTCTCCTCCGTCCCCATCCTGTCATTTAAAAATGAATCGAATGCAGCAGCCGATGGCCACAATAAGTCAACATACCCCATCTGATCCCTTTCCCCTGACAATCACCGACCTCTCCGTCATGATAGCCACCAACCTCTCCGTCAACCCCCTCTGTCCCGGTACCGACCTGTCCTTCCGCCATTTCCTCCATCCCCATAATTGCCCATCCCATGCAGACATGCTATGTCGCCACGTATCACTAGCATGAAGGTTTCCTAACTCAGCTCGTAAAATCGCTACATTATATCGTAACTCTGCCAAATCTCCTAACCCGGTGCACAGCGTCGCGACATCATCTCGTAACTCTGCCATATCTCTTCTCATCTTCGTCAGGAATTCAAACAAATCAATTATAGAAGCACGGTGACTAGGTGTAGGAGGTGATACTGGACGCCCTTTCTAAAAAAATAACTATTACAAATGAATAATTTAACACAAAAATTGAAAGACAATCGACAAATTATTTTTAAGTAACGTACTCTATCTCGATTGACGCTGGACTCAGGTATCTGAATCTCTGGCGTAGCAGGATGTGATCTTCTCGACGGAGATGATATCCTTGCCGGACGTGATCTCCTCGGTGGAGATGACATCCTCGGCGGAGGTAATACTGAACGACTCTCCTGAAAAAAAATATTACAAGTGAAGCACTTAAATACAAGATTAAAACGATATTCAACATATCCTGCACAGTAACATTCCCTGTCTCGATCCATTCTGGACTCGGGCATCTGATCGTCATGCGCAGTTGGAACAGACAATTCTCAAATATAAAGCTGACTCTCCTCCTCGATCGACGATGCCAACTCAGTGAGAACTTCAAGCTGACATTTTGACATTTCACAGTTAATAACTATGTATTGAGATTGTAAAAGGACATACAACATAAACGGCAAATGTATAATACGTACATCAGGATCGTCGAGAACAGTCGATAACTGTCTGGCAAGTGGCTTGTCTTGTGTTCGCAGTAATGCATCTGATGGCAGTGTGTCTCCCCTCTCCTCGTATACCGACTGGCCAAGATGGGAACAGTCTCGTACACCCATATCTGTACCAATTACAATTATTTAATGCATAGAATTCAAGGAAAAAAGCATAGGTAATTCATTAACTTAAACATATACTTGCAGCGCCAACGGCAATCCATGTACATCGTACTTGCGCTTGGGCTTATCCCCCTTAGGGATTGAAAACCGAACACGCGTAATGTATCTAGAAAACATATCCGGCTCCATGGGTAGTTGTTGAAGGCATCAATATCATCAAGAACCTCCAAATGAAAAATGTCAATCGATGTTTTCTTGTGATGACACCGGAGTACGCTCTAGATGATAAGCACCAAGCGCAACTTCAACATATCAGACATCTGATCACATCTCCTTAATGCATCTCCCAACTGCGCTAGAGTAACTGTCGTCTGCACATGAAAATATTCATTCAACAGTCTCCTGTTCCTCGGAACACGGGCCCTCGCCTCTTCTTCGTCCGTACACCGCAGTTCAGTAACGAAGGCAAACTCAAATATGGAGAACGACGCCACCTTGCCCCTAAGATCAAAATGGAAGGCGTCTCCGTCAACTGGCTTCAACAATCGACAAAGCAGGGCATTTTACAGCTGCCCAGACCACTGTACACCACGCAACAAATACAATGGCCATAAGCATAATCGACATAACATGTCCGCGTAATACCAAAGTGAAACTGGTAAAGTTACAATTCGACCTAACTTTACCAGGATCTATCTAATAGCGTCGTCCAGATGATATTCTATCCTGTAAAATTTCAAATATTAGAATCCCGTGCAAATGATGTTCGATAAACCAGAATTTTTGTTGATATGTAATTGATAAACAAATATATTACAAAAAGAAACTAATACACTACTACTATATGCAATAACCAACCAATAACGAAATAAAGGAAATGAACGTAAATTGCTATTTTCCGTATACTTAATTTGCTAATTTGATTGATATTTTAATTTTCGAATTTAATTGCTTATTTTTATTATTTTGTAAATGTTTAAATATCTATTTAAATTCTTTATGTATATTAATTATTCAATATTTAATTATTTTACTAAAACTTATTTTGATCGTTTATTTTAATATTTTAATTGCTTAATTTAATTATTTTCCTAAAACTTATTTTAATTATTTATTTTTAATTGATGTTTAAATACTTATTTTAATTCTTTTATGCATATTGCTTATTTCATATTTACAAATTTATTTTAATTGCTTTGCAAAAAATTAATTTGATTGATATTTTAATTTTCTAATTTAATTGCTTATTTTTATTATTTTACAAATGTTTAAATATTTATTTAAATACTTTATGTATATTAATTATTTAATATTTAATTATTTTACTAACACTTATTTTGATCGTTTATTTTAATTGCTTACTTTAATTATTTTCCTAACACTTAAGTTAATTTTTTTAATTAATGTTTAAATACTTATTTTAATTCTTTATGTATATTGCTTATTTCATAATTACAAATTTATTTTAATTGCTTTGCAAAAAATTAATTTGATTAGTATTTTAATTTCCTAATTTAATTGCTTATTTTTATTATTGTACAAATGTTTAAATATTTATTTAAATTCTTTATGTATATTAATTATTTAATATACAATTATTTTACCAACACTTATTTTGATCGTTTATTTTAATATTTTAATTGCTTACTTTAATTATTTTACTAACACTTCATTTAATTTTTTATTTTTAATTAATGTTTAAATACTTATTTTAATTATTTATGCATATTGCTTATTTCATATTTACAAATTTATTTTAATTTCTTTGCAAAAAATTAATTTGATTTATATTTTAATTTCCAAATTTAATTGCTTATTTTTATTATTTTACAAATGTTTAAATATATTTTTTAAATTCTTTATGTATATTACTTGTTTAATATTTAATTATTTTACTATTACTTAACATAAAATAAGTAATTAAACTAAATTAGCAAATAATAAACATTTATATTAAGTATTTCAAAGAAATAATTTTAAATACATAATATACATTAAAATTAAACAATTCAAATAAATAATTAAATATTAGACAACACAAT
>NW_019232487.1:201522-204304 GCF_002742605.1 Olea europaea var. sylvestris
AGAGATCTGAATCTTGTCAACCCCCTTCTGGGCTTTGTGGTGTGTTGATATAGCTATATTTACTTACTCTGAAGTTATGGTGGGAAAGGATCTGCTTAGTTTGATTTGATATCTTTAATCACTGCACAATATTTTGAGTAGGTTCTCTTTGTCAGTACGTGATGCGGTGCTGTTTATAATTATATATTCTTCTATTCGGATTAGATAACTGCTACCCATTTCATTTTGTATATGATGGTATGAGCATGGTTATAATAGCCATTTTTGTTAACCAGGAGAAGATAAATAATTTATAAGTCTTGGTTTGCCTGAATGGATCCAGTGACGGACGAACAATTAGATCATGGAGATGGGGAATATGGTCCAAAAATGCAATACCATCAAGCTGGAGCTATACCTGCGCTTGCAGAGGAAGAAATGATAGGGGAGGATGATGAATACGATGATCTCTACAATGATGTTAATGTTGGAGAGGGTTTCCTGCAGTTGCCGCAGTCTGATGCACAAATGCGTGCTCTTGGTGTTGGCAATAGTGGATCCCAAGTTCCAAAAGCTAATGTTTCCGACGCTAGAAATGAAGCAAGAGTCTTAAAAGAGTTAAACAGTCCTGGAGTTGCTAATGAACAGAATTATGCTTCCGCTGGAATCCAGTGTCCTGAGCAGAAGAGTGGCTTGCCATCTGAAAGGGGACCTGAACAGATTGTTGATGCCTCACAAAGGGGAAGGATATCTGAGATGACTCATAAATCTCAAGCAGGATATTTAGGATTTCAAGGACCAGTTCCTATGCCCCAGAAAATTGCTGCAGATTCAATTAGCATGTCAGGGAAAGTAGCTGGTGAACCTTCTCCTTTACCAAATCCTATTGTGGGCAGCTCAAGAGTTGTTCCTGAGATTCCAGCTAGTAGAATGAATTCAACTGCAAATGTGATTGTGAATCACATGGTTAATAATGATAATCTGATACGACCAACTGTAGAAAATGGAAATACGATGCTCTTTGTCGGAGAGTTACATTGGTGGACAACAGATGCTGAGCTTGAGACTGTGCTCTCCCAGTACGGGATGGTCAAGGAAATTAAGTTTTTTGATGAGAGAGCTAGTGGTAAATCCAAAGGCTATTGTCAAGTTGAATTCTATGATCCAGCTTCTGCTTCTGCTTGCAAAGACGGAATGAATGGTCATCTTTTTAACGGGCGTGCTTGTGTTGTGACATTTGCCACTCCACAGACCATAAAACAGATGGGTGCCTCTTACATGAACAAGACCCAGGCCCAGGCTCCGTCTCAGCCCCAGGGAAGGAGACCCATGAATGATGGAGCAGGAAGGGGTAATGGAGCAAATTATCCCAGTGGAGATGCAGGGAGGAATTTTGGACGAGGTGGGTGGGGACGAGGTGGGCAGCAAATGCCTAACAGAGGTCCTGCAGCTGGACCTGTTAGAGGAAGAGGATCTATGGGAACAAAGAATATGATTGGGAATGCACCTGGTTCGAGTGCGGGTGCTGGTGGCGGACCCTATGGACAAGGCGTGGCAGGCGGCCCTGCTTTTGGTGGACATCCTGGTATGGTGCATCCGCATGGCATGATGGGTCCTGGATTTGATCCTGCATTTATGGGTCGAGGAGCTGGTTATGGAGGCTTCTCAGGTCATGCTTTCCCAGGGATGCTTCCTCCATTTCCAGCTGTTAATCCAATGGGGCTACCTGGAGTGGCTCCTCATGTCAACCCTGCCTTTTTCAGTCGAGGAATGGCTCCAAATGGGATGGGTATGATGGGGACTGCAGGAATGGATGGACCTCATTGGGGAATGTGGAATGACCCAAACATGGGTGGATGGGGAGGAGAAGAACAAGGCCGAGGGACCCGAGAATCTAGTTATGGTGGTGAAGATAATGCTTCTGAATATGGAGAAGCAAGTCTTGATAAAGGAGTAAGGTCTAGTGCTGCTCCTCGTGAAAAGGAACGGAACTCTGAGCGTGACTGGTCAAGTAACTCTGAGAAGAGGCCTCGTGATGAGAGGGAGAATGACCGGGATAGGTATGATAGAGAGTACAAGTACAGGGAAGAGAAAGATGGGTACCGAGACTATCGCAACAAAGAACGTGAATTGGGTTATGAGGATGACTGGGATAGAGGACAATCTTCACGATCACGTAGCAGATCACGAGCAGTGCCAGAAGAGGATCACAGATCTCGATCGAGGGATGCAGATTATGGGAAACGTAGACACATACCGTCTAAATGATGTTATGCATAATGGGTCTTCTAGGGATGAGAACCTTGGTAATTGCTAAGCATATTTCCAGATTGAGTGAATTATTTTCAGTCTCTGGCTTATGATGGCTCCATATGCTGCGTGCCTTCTGATTTGGAAAGTAAGTGCCTTTTTCTAGGGGTGCTGGGAAGAACACATTTATTATGCTTTCAATTTGCGCCTTGCAGAACTTAAGTCGATGCACCACTACTTGTGCGTGCTAAAACATCAGTACCTTCAGTAGTATTAATATTGTGGATTTACTTGGTGTGTTGAGACTATACTCACCAGAAACCCTCATATAAGTTTTATGTCTGTCCTGCATAATTTGACCTCTAGAGTCAGTATTACGGTATTACCTACACAGAGGATCTTGAGATTCTTGAACTTATCTATATTTTTGTGGGAATTATATGTGCTGTTATTCCCGTGAAATAAGTTTGTTTCTTAGTTAAATTTTTAACTTTTAGCATGTTCTGGAAATTTGTGCTAGTATGGTTGATCTTGAGCTTATTAATCCAGCCCC
>NW_019232487.1:204428-216146 GCF_002742605.1 Olea europaea var. sylvestris
TAACAGAACGTCAACTGAAATGAGTGTCATCTATTGTAGCATTACTTGGGTCAAATGTTTCTACTTTTTAGATTGTTGATGTTTACATGAAATGTGCTGGTGCAGCTGAGAAGCTGAACTCCATTATCTGAATAACTAAATTTTTTTATTCTACATTTTTGTTTATAGATAAGTTGAACTGGTCGTTATACTTCATTTTCTAATTCATTTTTGCTTTCTCTTTCTTGCGTTGCTTGATACAGCTTCTATCTTTGTGGAAACTAGATATAGTTATGAAAATACAGCAGTAAGATTTATTTCGCTCGAATAAACACTGTTGTTTAAAGAAGAGACATGTTTCATTCATACACAATAAGAGGGTACAAAAATAATTATTTGAATACAAATTTGGAACTATTTTTCTTGCTTATAGGGTCTACTGGAGAGAACTGTTTATTTTTTGTTGGGAGTGTGTCTAGTGCAAATAGTTTTAGTCTGTTGAGGATAAAGCATCTCTTGACGCTGTTTACGTTTCTTTATCTATTTTTATTATCATGCCAACTGCTATTGTGTCTATTTTCATGCTGTTTGATTTCATTATGTGTCAATTAGGTGTACGAGTCTCTCTATAGACTTCATTACGTCATTAGTGAAGTGTATAATAAATTAACGAATATGATAATATAATTAGGGATATATTTGAAGTATTGGTGAATCTTGACATGGGGATTTTTCCTTAATTATCATCCTCAGGAGCGAAGACGCGAACTGCTGTTATTTTATTAAGATCTCTGAGTTTGGATACCTGGAGGAAGAAAATTTAATTGGTGATTTCTCGGATATTTCTCAAAATGCTAGTATCTATGTAGCATCACGAACAAGCCTTAATCAAATAGGTCATTGCTTTGAATTCCCCAAGCATGCTATTAAATTTTGAGTCATGATCCTGCGACGATTTGTGTGAAAAGTCTCCAACATTGGAAATGATCAATTATCAGAGAAATTTAAGCTTTATTCCGTGGAAAGAGCAATTTTTTGAGCTGTGTATAGTAATTTCCTTGTAGTAGGTACTACGCATGTAATTGTTTCATTTTGAAATGTTTGTCTCACATCTCCCGGTTGTAAAACTATTGTACCAAGCCCAGACGATGCTGTAATTGGCGTTAGTACGTATTTAGAATTCAATGTACATATTGAAGTGTCATTCTCTTGCAACCTTAAAATGCTTTGAGATATACACCGGCTCCATCTCAAAATCATGCATGTTTATCGCTTATAAGTTTCTCATTTGCACACCGCATCTGTTATTGATGACTGGTGCTGTGTCGAGTTTCTGCTATTTCTTGTAACATAGGTGACTTCCCAGTTGCAAGTACTCATTTTAGCGTTTGAAGAATCTGCGTTTGTTAACTTATAATGTTATTTCTCCATTAGATCGAGACACATTCGATGTACTCCCAGTCCATGATGTAAACCCCATAGGGATTTATTTGGTACAAATTGCTATGAGATGTATTCTCTCTGGGCTGTGTTTTTCAAGAATTGTAAATTGTTCCTTGGTATCTGAAGTTGTTGCCAACTCATCGAACTAATTAGTTTGCTCGAGAATTTAGGATATGTACTGTTATTGTTATCCTGTCTTGTACATATATATCATGTAAATTCTGCAGTTTGATTTGGGAGTTCAGCTCTGATGCATGATTCTTGATTTCTTGTCTGTAGAAGATGTACACATGGTGATCCAAAAGCCTGCTTAGTTACAATGACGTATGTTGTATTGAAGGATATCTGTCTGATCCAACCCCCTTATTCGGTGTAGCTTAAAAGGTTGATAAAAGTTCAAGTCAAATTTAATAATTAATTTTAACTACAAATTTCAGAAATCCATTATTTTTGTCAACTTTTCAATCTCACATTTATACTTTTACCAATATTTGCTAAAAATTTGATCTTTAGCTATAGTGGACACAGGAACAATGTATTTTTTATTCTATAATGTGGATATAACTGAGTAAATTTTGATAAAAGTTCATGAAATATATGGTTGGTTGGAATTAATTTGTTGGCTTTGATTGATAAAATTTTTAATTATAATCTCTACTAAGTCTTTAATTTAACAGAAGCCAGTACTTGTGTCACCAAAGGCAAAGCAAAGTTCACAATGGTAAGATTCCCCCCCCCCCCCCCCCCCCAAAAAATGCATTTTGAAATAGTGTTGTGATGAAAAATATGTGGTAAAAAAATAAAAAAAAGTTTTAAATTTGCGTAACAATATTTTATTGAAAAATATGGTTGAAATGTAGTTAAATTATTGTTGAAGAATGTATTTTGATAGAAAAATTGAGGTTCAAACAAGGGCTTAATATGGAATAATTGTTACAAGTACAAAAAATAAAGATCAAATAAAATATATTAGGACATTATTACATAAAATTAACAATATTATTAAAACTAAATGACGAGATATGCTTGAACCAATAGGTTCAACAAATTTTGTCACGACTTTCTATCGTTCAATTTTCTAGATATAACTAAAGCGGTTCTTAATTTTTGTAGTTGAGTTTGTATTTGTAAATGGTTCACGTCTTGTGATTTGCCTTCTATCATTAAAATTATTTCTTTAAAAAAAAAAATACTAGTCTACGTAGAGTTGGATAAAACTTTCGAATTGAACTCTAATCAAATCAAGCGGTTTGATTCGATTCTTTTCAGGTTAAATACTCGAATGAGTACTAGAATTGAAAATCGATGGATTTGGTTTGATTCTTGATTCTAGATTAAGAATTGAATAAGAATCTGATTTTTTCAATTTTTTTTTTTTATTATTGAATGAGCCAATTATTTTAATTATTTTCTATATAAATTTGTCAATTGACTAATTAAGTAATTAACTATAAGCGTCCGAGTTGCCATCGTTTTTAGCCACTCCCCTCTCACAGTCTCGACTTCATCTTTGCTCCTTAAGATCCACATGGACCATACCATCAAATCATATATTCATAAGCATTTCTACATTATTCTTCATTGTGAATGGCTCTTATTAGACACCTTATTATTTGTAAAATTTTAAATTGGACTATGTTATTTTATAAAAGTTAAGATTGAATATATCATTGGTTGGATTATTGTAATGTTGTCATAAATGTTAAAAATTTAGTTATGGTACCAGTTCGATTCTATAATTAAATTTAGATCTGACAGTTCCATTTATTAAATACCAAAAATTTTGGTTCGGTTCATTTTTCTTTAAAACCAAACTGAACCATGTTTAGGCTATTCTTTTAAACAATTTGAAACAAATTTAGGGTTCATTTGACAGGCTTTTGAAAAGTTAAAAGTTGCTTCTGAGACTAAAAATTTTCTTTTGATCATGTTTGGATTTTTTTACTCTGTCTAATTAGAAGAGTTTTTAAAGAAAATTGACATAAATAACTCTTTTAGGAAACTCTTCTATAAGAAGTAGGAGCAAAAACAAAAAATCTATCAAACGGGTTTTTAATACGTTGTACTTTGTCAAATTAAAAATGAAAAATATATGATAACATTTGTCAATTATTCTATGATATTCATGCAGTGAACATATAAAATATGAGAAAACTCTTTTACAAGAAACGAGCAAAAGAAGAAGTCCCACGATATAACCCCTTAGTACGCTTATTGTATATCGCGTATACTCAACCAAGTTAAGAGCATGTTTGGTTTGAATTAAAATCTAATTTTAATTTAAGACAAAGTCAAACAATCAATATTAATTACATCTTCCATGAGTTCCATAACTTTTCACTCACACATTTCAAAAACTTTTATTACAATTTACTGAAAAATTTAAATTTAATCATCACCAAACAAGAAAAATGAAAGATAAAACTTGTCAATTATTCAATAAAATCCATGTAGTTACAAAATATGCCATAAATATTGTGTGGTGTGCAAGGATAAAACTTTCATGGCCACCCCAAGATTACGAGCTTTCAGGGCCCGTAGACTACGCCGTTTTCTTATTTCCACCCTCCGTCCACCCTATATAAACTCCTCCATACCCTTCATCCCCATCACACCGCACTGTTTCGCAATCTATACTTACAAGATACATATATATAACAAACAGAAAAAAGAAAAAACCAGCAAAAATGGCACGCGAAATCATTGTCCTTGCCCTCGTCTTCTTCGCCATTGTCGGGATGGCTTCAGCTGCAGGAGACCACAAGGAAGCACACGCCGCCGGGGCTGAGGCGCCAAAGACTTCAGCTGCTGGAGGAGACGGTGTCATTGGCACTATTACTGGTGGCCACAGTACCGACGCAGCACCTGTTGGCGGACCTGTTCCGGCTGGAAGTTTCCACAACCTTGCTCCTGGACCATCATCCAAGAGCACCAGACTTGAAGTCACCACAGTCGCCGGAGCTTTTGCTGCCGCCGCCGTTGCTGGTTCTTTCTTCTTCTAAATTAATTGAGTGGTCACCTTTTGCCTGATTGCCTCCATGCATGGGGTTTTAGGATAATCACCAAATCTGCAATAAATTGGAGCTCAAATGCTCAATCAATTGGTATAGAATCTGTAGATTCCTCTTTTGTTTTTATAGAAATTTTTTTGTAGCTCACAAATTAGTGAGTTCTTCGATCAGACAAATGAATAAATTGAAAAGAAAAGGTACTTAGTACTTACCATGTTTTCTTCCTCATATTGTGTTTGGATAAACTTAAAAGTTACTTATATATACTTTTAATTAACAAAGAGGTCTAGATATTTTTTTCTTCTTCTTGAAGTATAAATCAATAAGTTACTTTTATTGACAATAAGGAATGTACTACTTTCAAAATGAGTACCTTAATTATTTATTCTAAATAATCAAGACCATGGTCTCGGTGGTAATTTCCAATATTTGTTTTGCTAGTTTATCTTTGTTTCTTTTGATCGGTCTAGAAGGCGACTCAGGCAATTTGAGAACTTTACATAAATCTCGAAGGGTTATTTTTTAAGAATAATAATAATAATAATAATAAAACATTAAATGAGCAAATGATCAAAGACATTATTATCGTCGGTGATCATGACACAAATGAAAATAATTCCTTCAAAAACCAATATCGATAAATTATCCACATCATTTCCTCCCGTGATTATCATTGACGTCGGTGATTCTTGATTATGTTAGTAAGCAATTATTGACAATACTATCATTCGTGATCATCTTCAATGCTTCGGTTAAGTTGATTCATGATGGGTGATCAATGAACTCTTTCAAAAGAAACACAACGTATATTTGATAATATTACTTATTTTTTGTCAAGATTTTGACATAAAATCTTAACATTTAGTCATATGCGATGTGCTTCATAAACTTTTTTTGCCCCTTCAAATTCTATGAGAAACATAGTAATAATAAAAATAAATCAAGAATGGAGTTAAAATTATTCTACTCTTTTTTAGGATCATTTCTCTTAATTTCTCTTTGAATGACAATTGAGGTTAGGTTAAAATGTCCTTAATCAACTTATAATGTAATTTCGTTTTGTGATATGCAGCAGACACGTGGTACAATGTTAGTTCAACTAGATCGGTTAGTTAGTTGGACAATGCTATACATATCGAATTTTTTTACCTATTACTCACAATAGAGGTGGAGATCACATGTCAACATTTTTAAATTCACCCGAAGCTCACCATACATGTAAAACATTCTTTAAAGAATTGGGTGTACAAATATCTTTTTCCTAATTAGGATGCTTTAAACAATTTTGGATTTACCCTTGACACATTGTACCAAACAAACATGAAAGGTATGTTTAAGTACACGTTACCAGGAAATGCAGTGGACGCGATTTAACCTTTTCTTTTTCTCATTCTCAGTATTGTCCAGTACAGGGTTAAATATCTAAGTTGGCAATGAACTTTCTTAAAATTTTCTTAATAGCAATAGGAATTTTAGAAATATTCCAACTTGATACTGAACTTACAACCATTAGTCGTCGATTTATGACACGACCTGTCTCGAATCACCCTAACGAATTCGAAACGTGATGTGTGCCAATGGTATATGCCGACTAGATGTCAAATCTAACACCAAGGTTGGCTATGAGTTACTTTAAAAAATACATAAAAATCAAATGCTTATGTAAAATATAATACAGTGGGCCCAAATTATTTACTTTGTGCTTCATCGATATTAGTCATAATACTCAACATGTCGTGTGGCTCTCAATTCGAAATCATTAGATTCTTCCAGCTAAAAAGAATCAATTGCTGCCTATAGGAAAAATTATGAGAAAATATATGAGTTGATAGCTTAGTGAGTGGAAGAGTTAAAAAAATAATTATACTTTTTCGTTTAAACATTTTTACCAAACATCCAGTTCATATCGTTTAATATTCACATGATAGACTCATACAATTATAGCCAAAAAGTAAGACATTCTTATAACACTGTAAATATAATCTCATAATCATTGTTATGCCCCTATCTGAACCAGTTCAAAAAGTCTACTACTGCGTTATACGAGGTGTTCAACACCCATCCGAAGTGACGCTACCACCAATGTTGTCGATCTGCTAACGCATTGTGAGGCACAGACAATCTACTAAACTGACCGAAGCGTTCTCGCCCCTGAAGTCGAGGCGCAGTACATTCCGAGGTTCTCTGTCAGAGGATCCACCCCCCAATTTCAGAAAGAGATCCGTGTCAAATCCTTTCTGCTCCCAAGGTTTAATTGATTTGACGTGTCCATGAGCCTAATTGCTGTGACGTATCAACTTTATGTCAACTCAACTCGAGAGAAGTAATTACCCGTCCACTCTATAGACGCGGCTGATTGACGCCTATAAGCAGACGTCTCATACCATCAGATGCATACATGTGTCTCACATCCAATGGTTCTCCTCGCTTATAAATACCTAAGGTTTGGTAAGAGGCAAAAGGAGATGAAACTCTTACAACTTAGCTCTCCATAATAAGTAAATATATATTCTCCTTCCCACCTTTTTGCACAACCTTGGTACTGTTTCGATCACCTGGGGCTAATTTGACCATCGGAGTGTATGCGGCCGCCACCACCCCAACTGGTCCTGGCTGTGTGCATCTGATCGTGCGTTGATTGTGCACAGGGAGGAATACGTGGAGTAGCTATCGATTGGCCACGTGGAGGGTCCAATTTGCGAGGTCAACAGATTGGCACTGTCTGTGAAAAACTTCCCGTCCGAAGTTCTGCATTCTTTATCGGAGAAACCACCAGAAAACTAGTGACTTACCCTGAAAAGGGCACGTTCTTGAAAAAGAGCAAAGTCGAGTTATAATCCAAGTTCTTATCACCCTTGAAAAAGGAGATAAGACGAGTTCCAGCCATGAAGACGAGAACCCTATGAGAGAGGCCTCTGAAGAAGAGGTGCTCCGTAACAATGTCACTCACCAGAGACCCCATCACCGGCATCACCGAGGTGAAAGAACAGTCATGCTCACTAAAGGAATGATTCAAATAGCTGCGGGCATGAGAGACATCGCAGCCCAGAATATGGCGATGCATGAACTCCTCATGCAGGCCCGAGGTCACCCCCTCAAAAGAGAAGTGGGTGCGGAAGCCACATCCTATGTGCAAGGGAGCCAGCCAGCAGAACCACAATTGGAGGACAATTTCCCTCAAGAATATGAAGCACAAAGGTCAGTCAGCGTCTTCGACCAAATAGGGCAGGACCCTAGTAATAGGGTCCGCTCAGTGTGAAGATCAGTTCGGTAAGAATAGGAGCAAGAACAAGCACCTTCTCCTCCTAGAAATAAGAAGGAGAGAAGGGACTTAGTTGATTGGGGCAGTCGAGGAGAAGCACCTCCACCTCCTTAGAACATTCAAGATCATAAAGGGTCAGATGGGCCTTGTCGATCGTATGAAATTGACGATGATGATGATAACCTCCCTTTCTCAAGGGAAATCCGAAGCTTCCTAATGCCTACGAATTTCATGCCCCCTAAGATCCCCAAGTATGAAGGAAAGCGGGACTTGGAGAAGCACCTCACCAAGTACATGACACAGATGAGCCTCAGGAGAGCCTCGCCTGCTTTGAAATGCAGAGCCTTCCACCTAACCCTGGGCGGAGTTGCTGAATTGAAGTATAATACACTTCCTCCCCTGAGCATTAGGAGTTGGCCAGATTTGAAGAAGGCATTCTTGAACCAGCACCTCTCACGTAGAGAAGGAGAGGTCTCAGTGCAACACCTGCAAGATATAAGACAGGCCCCTGGAGAGATGCTGAAAAGCTATCTTGCCAGGTTTATAGACGAAATCACGTACTGCGAGCAGGTCACTGACAGAGAAGCCCTTTCAACTCTGAAAGGTAGCCTCAACATGAACACTTTGTTCTGGAGGGATGTGCGCAGCAAAAATCCCTCCACTTATGACGAGCTGGTAGAAATGATGAGAGTTGAGATCGTCGGTGAAGAGATGATTGATCAGCGAAATCGTGTCGCATGGGGACTCCCTCCGCCTCAAAGGTAGGTAGGTCGAGGACTCGCAGCGCACCTTGTCACTCAACAATGGACTCAAGCAGGTCATACAATAGCTCCCACCTCCAGACAGGCACTGGCTTCTGCCACGCTAAATGTAGTGCTGGTGTTGGTATACCAGAATTTCCCTGGCGAAGTAGGGCCATCTGGAGGAACTGATAGTAATAAAAAGAAGAAGAAGAAGTAGTCAAACAGGCCCTTGGAAGGGCCAAAGGTTTTGTACTTTTCACCAACTCTATGGGCATGACACCAATGAGTGCAAAGACGCTCCTCGACGCCCGGATTGGAGCGACCCACATCCCTCCAGGAGGAACAAATATCCTTGTAGATCCGCCTCCCCGAACAGGGGAGAGAGAAGGCATAGAGAGCAGTTACCCCAGAGAAGAGAATCAAGGGACTGAGGAGAGTCCAGACAGAGAGATCAGGCCCCATTTTCTCGAGTCCAAACATCGACACGATCATTAGAGGACCTCACATCGGTGGCAACACCAAGAACGCCCAAAGGAATTACACAAGGGAAGCAAATGACCTGCCAATGCTCACTTACATTGTCAACGAGTCCCAAAAGGCCAACAGGATGACCCCAATTACCTTCTCCCAGGAAGATGCACAAGGAGTTCACCACCCCCATTATGACGCATTGGTTGTGAGAGCCGTAGTGGCTAGAAATGGACTCAAATGCATGCTCGTCGACAATGGCAGTTCGGTGAATATACTGTTTGGCTCTACCTTCGACAAAATGCAAATTGGATATGGGTTGGTCCCCATGACCGATCCACTATTCGGATTTACTGGAGACAGTATCGACCCACGAGGGCGGATCACTCTGCCCGTCGAGATGGGTTGGCTCCTCTAGTGGCCCAACACTTCATAGAATTCTTGGTGGTAGACCACAGATCGGCCTACCATGGGTATTGGGCAGGCCCGCATTGAAAGATCTTTGGGCTGCCACCTCCATCCACTACTTGTGTATGAAATTTCCAATTGAACATGGGATTGCTACAGTCCGAGGCGACCAGATAGGCTCTAGGGCATGTTACTTAAACTCTCTGCGAAAATCGAAGCCTCGAACTGTTAACGTGATCATAACTGAAGTTGCCAGTGAGGCCAGTTTGGATGTGGAAATGCTCGACGTCCCTGAACAAGGGCATACCTCCGAACAGGAGGAAGATATCGACATGGAAGAGGCCCCTGAAGAAGGGCACCCTCTTAATGAGTTAGATCCTCGGATAATTGACTCTAAGCCAAATGCAATCCCAATGGAAGAACTTGAAACTTTCTCCGCCAAGCCAGAGGACCCCAGTCAGGTCTTGCGAATATGGAAAGCACTTTTCCCCAAAGAGAAAGAAGAAATGGTGAGTTCCTGAAAAGGATCTTGGATGTCTTGGCTTAAGAAATGGTGAGTTCCTGAAAAGGATCTTGGATGTCTTGGCTTGGAAGCGTGAAGACATGGTGGGAATAGATCCAAGGATCAGTTGCCCACATCAGCAGAAAAGACGTGCCCTCAACTCGGAGCGGTACGAGGCACTCAAAGAAGAAGTAGACAAGCTTAGCCGCAGAGGTTTCATCAGAGAAGCCATCTATCCGAAGTGGATATCCAACCCGGTCTTGGTGAAGAAGCGCAACGAAAAGTAGAGCGTGTGCGTAGACTTCACAAACTTGAATAAGGCGTGTCTTAAAGACAGTTTCCCACTTCCAAGGATAGACCAACTTTTGGATTCCAACGCTGGACATGAACTCTTGAGCTTCATGGATGTATACTCGGGGTACAACCAGATACCTATGTTCCGACTTGATGAGGAGGCTACATCATTCATCACAGACAGAGGATTGTACTGCTCCAAAGTCACGCCCTTCGGATTGAAAAATGTCGTAGCTACATGTCAGAGGCTGGTCAACATGATGTTTGCCGAACTCATTGGCAAAATCATAGAGGTCTACATGGACGACATGCTAGTAAAAAGCCTCCAGACAAACGAACATGTAAGTTACCTCGACCAAACCTTTCAGATACTTAGAAAATATAAAATGAAGTTGAATCCCCTCAAGCGCACCTTTGGAGTGGCGTCGGATAAGTTTTTGGGATATATTATAAACCAAAGAGGAATCAAAGCGAACCCAGTTAAGATAATGGCCTTGCTTGAAATGAGGTCACCCCAGAAACCAAAGGAGGTCCAAAGCCTCAATGGTCGGATAGCTGCACTCAGTCACTTCATCTTCAGGGCTACAGATAAGAGCTTACCCTTCTTCAATAAGCTGAAGTAAGGAAAGAAGTTCCAATGGACTTCTGAGTGTGGAAAAGCCTTCCAAGTGCTGAAAAAGCACTTAGGAGAGGCGCCCCTGTTGTCCAAACCTCAACCAAAAGAATCACTACTCCTGTACTTGGCGATCTTAGACGAGACGGTCAGTGCAGTCCTAGTCAGAGAAGAGAATGAGCACCAGTTGTCGGTATACTATGTCAGCAAAGCACTCCTATCAGCTGAAACATGCTACCCAGACATGGAGAAATTAACACTTGCCCTCGTCACAGCGTTAAGGAAACTGAGGCCATACTTCCAGGCCCACTCAATTGAAGTTCTCACCAACTTCCCATTGAAGTAAGTGCTACAGAGAATAGACACATCGGGACGCTTGCTAAAATGGGCGATCGAGCTTAGTGAGTTTGACCTACTGTTCCGATCTTGACATGCCATCAAGGGCCAGGCCCTTGCAGATTTTATGACCGAGTTTGCCAATGCCCTAGAAATGGAGGCAACAATAGAATCAGCCGAGCCCCCAACGTGGAAACTGTTCGTAGATGGATCCTCAGGAGAGGCTGGCTCCGGGGCAGAGATCGTCTTGGAAAGCCCCGAAGGCCACAAGCTAAATTACACGGTAAGGTTCGGCTTCAAAGTCTCGAACAACGCTGTTGAATATGAGGCCCTTCTAGTAGGCCTTAGACTTGCAAAGGAAATGCAGGTCAGATGGCTCCAGGCAAGCAGTGATTCTCAACTTGTAGTGAGTCAGGTCAATGGAAACTTCACGGCCAAGGACAGTAGCATGGTTGCATACTTAAAATTGGTTCTGGACCTAGTTCCTCATTTTGAAAGGTTCGAGCTGATTCAAATCCCACGCCTAGAGAATATTCATGCAGATGCCCTGTCAAAACTGGCTAGCAACAAAGATTCAGAGCTACTAAAGGTTGTTCCCATTGAACACGTGTGGAAGCCCTCCATATTCGGAGGTGACGAGGTGCTATGGATAGAAGGCA
>NW_019232487.1:218181-220745 GCF_002742605.1 Olea europaea var. sylvestris
CACCCATAGGTAAACGGGCAAGTTGAGGCAGTAAACAATACTATCAACCATACCCTGAAAATGAAGCTTGACACCTCGAAGGGAGCTTGGGTCGATGAGCTTTCCCACGTCCTCTGGGCCATGGAGACACCCTTCTCAATGACCTACGGAGGCCATGAGCCAGGTTGAGGTAGGAGTCCCATCGCACCACCGAATACACTTCAATGAGATCAGTAACGATGAGGCTCGAATGAATGAACTCCACCTCCTTGAAGAAAGGAGGGATACCTCCCAGGTAAACTTGGCAAAGTATCATAGAAAGATGACCCGCTATTATAACTCTAAGGTCAGAAATCGGACTCTTCGTCTGGGGGACCTCGTCCTTAGAAGGGTCTTCCAATCATTAAAGCCAATCGGGTCCGGAGTGTTGGGATCGAATTGGGAGGGTCATTACTGCATCCGCAGGAAATCCCGACGGCACTTTTGAAATTAAAGACATGGTAGGGAAAGCACTGCCTCATCAGTGGAACATCGAACATTTGATGAAGTACTATCAATGATGAGCTTGTGTTCCGATTCGATCTCAATGTTGTCTAGTAAATGTGTGTCATGATCTAATCTCATTTGTAACTTCCCTATCTTACTAAGTGCTGAAAATGCCTTAGTGAAGAGTGATGTAACTCCTCTAAATTGTTACCTCAGTTCTTCAATATGTTAATTGATCTGATCTTTTGTTATTAACTGGTTATTGGTAAGAGGCGCTTAATGTTTACTTAAGTGGTTGCCATTCATATACTTAAGTGTAAACAGCTCAACATAATAGAAAAGTAGAAGCAACAATACTTGACAAAAAAATTTCATTTTATTCATTTGGAATTGGATTACAAAAGAGGCCGAAGTCATTACAAAAATTGATCAACTCTATTCTACTGGGGCATTTTCCACCCCGACCTCCACCTCGCCTTCCCCAGGGGCCTCTGTAGCGTCCTCTGAGAACCTATCAAGCCGACCTCCAGGAGGCCCACCGAACTCTACCTCTAATGAGGATATGTCCAGAGTGGGGTGGACCTCTTTTAGCCGACCCTATAGTCCGTGGGCATTCCAAAAGGCCTAAAAGTTTGTAAAATCATCGTACAGGAGATGCTCTTCGAAGTGGTGATGAAGTTCTACACAGCCACCTCCCTGGCCGACTTAAGCTTCTCCATCAGGAAGGCGATCTCCTCAGCTTGGGCATCCGCCCTCTGCTTCAGCTCCGTCTTTTCTTTATTTGAGGCCTCCAGAGCCTTCGTGGCAAGTCGATGGTGCTCGTTTGTATGATCTACTCTTCTAGTGATAGCAGCCACCTGGCACTCCATTTCATAGAGCTCCTTCTTTAGTCGTTCTATTTCTCCCCTGGCGGTGGCCAACTGGGCCTCGACTTCCTTCTTCGCCTTCTCCTCTTCCGAGGCCTTAGCCCCGGTCTCCCTCATTGCATCTCCGTACTACATCGCCTCCTCGAGACGCTAGGCGAGGTCTTCCCTCTTAGCATTCAGGTCTTTCACCAAGCCTTTGAGTTGGATGCTCGTGCTGAGAGCCCGGGCCACACAGGCACTGTTCGCCGCGACCAAGTCTTCGATGGTGCATGAGGCGGAGTGGTCTCTCCACTCTTCGATCCAATATTTATTATGTACCACTGCCACTGTAGCCGTCTCCGGAGGAAGAGCCTCCACCACTTCTTTCACTGGCTCCTCCGAATTGGTGCCCAAAAAGTCCACCTCCTTCCAAGGACCGGCTCTTTTCTTCTTTGGCTACCCTGGCACTTGGGCAATTGGTACAGCGGCCACTGGCGATGTGGGCAGGACAGGGGAAGCCTTTGATGGTGCAGGCGTCCTCTCCAGGATGGTTACCCCGGTAGGAATGGTAGTCTGCCTCAAAATTGGAGGGGGCCTCGCCACAGTTGGGCGCTTCGATGGGACAGCAGGCTTCTTGCCCTTCCGCAGCATCTTTACGTCTGGGTCCTCCACCACCTCCTCCTCGGTCGGAGGCTGAGTCTTTTGCTGGCATCTACCAGATCTTTCATCTGCTTCTTGTACGTCGAGGAGGAGATCTTTAGGGCTCTCGCTTCTGCCATCATCTTCTGGATGGTTTTGAAGTCTAGCCTCAGAGGTAGCTTCTTGTTAAAATTATCTGCAAGGGAACAAGCAAATTAGTACAAGTGTAAAGAGTTCGAAAAGTACTGAAAGGCATTCGCTTCGAGACATTTACCTTAAGAGTCCATCAAGTTGTGCATCACGAAGTGGATGCTTTTTCTGATCAGCTGGTGGTATGATCTCTTCTTTGGAGGTAGCTGATAGATAATACAGATTATGGTGAAGTTGTCTGTGGAAAGCTCACACCGGGGAAGAGTGCCTTCAAAAGAGCACAAATATTAGTTATGATCCGAACTGAAGACGAACAAAGGAAAACGCAAAACGACAGTACTTACTAAGTGTTGAATACTTCGTGGGGACTGTAAGAGGTGCGTGAGGGTCCCTTTCCATTGTGTCCCATCTCCCGATAGTCTAGCACTACGAGCTCTTCTACTTCGTAATGGAGCTCGGAAGATC
>NW_019232487.1:225709-231278 GCF_002742605.1 Olea europaea var. sylvestris
AAGAAGTTCCTTCATGGTTCGAGGGCTTCTGCCGCTCACGTATTACTTCCACTTCAGGGCTTTGGAAATCTCCACAGGTCTCGGCATATGGAGTTCGACAACATTCAAGGCCTCGATATATGGGCCTCGGCATGAAGAGCCTCGACCATACATGCCACCTTGGTTGGAGTGCCACCATGGCTCGGATTGAGTGGGCCATAGGCCCATGTATATTGGCCAAGTATGAGAACACGTAACAATAGTTCCCCAAGTCCAAGTATAGTCATTTATGTAATGCGTGGATTTTGACGAAGTAAAGCCAGTAGGTTGGGTAAAAATTGAAAGAATAGAATTTTTGAACCTAAATAATAGTCCTCCAAGTCCAAGTATAGATATTTATATCATGGTTAGAGTTAGAAATGTGTTGTTGCCGGTGAATGATGAAGAAGCCGAGGATTATGCCTAGGTGGTTAGGAAACCGAACCTATGAGGCTTGATGGCTGAATGTTGTAGATGAAGCCGAGGTGGTTGACAATAATTGTACCTCGGCTGTTGTACCAATGATTTAATGTTTTGCGCATGTTTTCGAGGAAAGCTGGCTGAACCGTTGCGACTTCCAAAGTGCTTGCCACCGTCAATTTAAAATCATAATTATTCGAACAGCTGGAGCTTCTAGAAGCAGACGCGTTGGATAAGGTGCGTGGGGGACATGCTTGAATCTGAGGCGTAGGTTTAAAAAACTGTTTGAATTCTACGCCTCGAATTTGATTTAAATTGAAGGGTTCAGATTGAATGAGATTCGATCTGACGGTGGGGGTTCTCTGGATACTTTATAAAAGGCGAGAGACCTCCCATTTTCAAAATTTTTCAGCACTCGCAATCTGATTTTTCCTCTTAGAGCTTAGGCATTCCGGCGTTGAGACAATTCCGTCCACTGCTTTTCCGGTAGACTGTGTTCGCGTAGTTTTTCAGTAGGTATTTTTCACAGAAAATCCTCTTATTGTGTTCTTAGTTGCTTTCTGAGATGGAGTTGACTTCGGGTGGGGAGTTGGTCACCGTCGCGTCGTTTGGTCGGGGGTTTGGTTATAGGGGGGACTCCGAGGTTGAGCAGATTGCTATGACCGAGGAGGAGGTAGATTACAATGTAGAGTGGGGGCCGTCTAGAGTCACTTCAAATATGACGTCAAAGAGGTTGGGGGAGATAAGGGAGAGGTACTGTGTACCTCATTATGTGGAGATGCTAGTTCCCGAAGCCCATGAGTGAGCTTGTTATCCGAGGTCGGGGTGCGTGGCAGTGAGCGAATATATATTTAAGGCAGGTATGCGTCTTCCTCTGCACCCCTTTTTCAGGGCGGTGCTAAGGAACTTCATGTTGTCACCGACCTAGGTTCTAGCAAATGGGTGGAGCCAGTTGGTCGGCTCGTACTTCCTGTGAAAGGAAGTGTCGCTTGGGGAGGACATGCCTCTCCACGTTTTTATGAGCCTCTTTCAGCTTAGGATAATAGGTAAGGAGTCCAAGGGGTGGTATTGCTTGACTCCCTGGGGGCCCATGCACCTTTTATGGTGGGGCTACCTTCTTCCATAAAGGGGTGGAAGGAGTCGTGGTTCTGGGTTAGGGGAAGGTGGCAGGCGGTGGAGGGAGACAAAGCCCTATCTTGCACAGTACCAACCCAGTACTACGAAGCTCGTGAGTCTCCCACCCTAGTAGTTTGCATTCCTTTTTTTAGTTTTAATTTTTTGTCTAACTGTTGATGCCTCATTTGCAGATTGTAGTACGAGGTTCGAGCTGAGAGTTTGAAGTGATAGAGGATATTTACAAGAGACCTCTAAAGCTTCGCCACTTTGACCACCTCATCGACAGAAGTCGCTATTTTCTGGACTTCGAACTAATGGCCTCCAAGGGTATTAAGCTTCCACACTTGCATATTTTTTGTATTTTCATTTTGGTACTGACGCGTTGTGCTCTACAGATAAGTTCAAGAAGAAGGAGTACCCAGCTCTTGACATGGCGTCCATACTGAGGGCAACTTTCACTGTGAAGGCGAGGTCCCTGAAGCTAGGGTCAAGTGGTGCCAAGGAGGTCCGAGGCAGAGTTGAACGACTCTCCAAGGACAGCACTTCATGGCCTTTTGAAGAGGGGACCCCCAAAGGCCATAAAAGGCCAAGGAGCCTCGGGGGAAGGAGAAAGTCCCTGAGAAGCCGAAGAAGAGGAAACTTGTGCACATTTCCAGCCCGTTCGGGAAATTTGGGAGTTCTGTCTCCCAAGGCAAAGAAGTCGGACCGTCGAAGCTACTGGAAGCCACCTCGAAAGTCGTTAAGATTGAAATGGTCAGGCGTGCAGAGGCTGACGAGGCGAGAGAGGAGGCTGCAATGAGGCAAGCCGAGGTAGCTGAGGAGGAGGCTGCCAGAGAGAAACCTATTCGAGTACAAGGCAAGTCTCTGAGCTTCCTTGCCGACAGGGAGGAGCCTCTGGCCCAGCTTTGGTGGAGGCCTTGCCACCTGAGATCCGAAACGCCACAGAAAGTTTTTATAGATTCTGGACGGATCAGTGGCAGCTGCACGCCTTCTCCTGTGATGCGACGGATTTGACCAGGGCTCTTATGAGTCAAAGTTTTAGGACCTTTGGTCTCGCACTGGAGTGCAAGGAGGCTCTTAATGACTTTCAAACGAGGACCTTGTCCTCTGAGAAGAAGGATGTCTTCCTTGAAGAGGAGCTAAAGATAGCTAGGGCCGAAGCTGAACATGCCAGAGCCCAAAAACTTGAAGAATCGGCCAAGCTGGAGTCTTCCTTGGCTCAGATAGAGGCGTTGAAGAGGGAGGTGCATGAGTCCCAGTGCGAGGTAGCCTCCTTGACAAAGAAGGTGGAGGTTTCCAATGACCACCAAAGGGTGACAGCCGAAGCCTTAGAGAAGGCTAACAGGGAGCTGGTAGGGGCCCAAGATGTATACAAGTTCATCAAGGGCCAAATTAAGTGGTATGTCGATGATGCAACCCATACTAGGGAGGAAGCCCAAAATGCAAGGGAGGGGGTAGTGAAGGACTGCATTGCCAACTTTCACAATACTGCGGAGTACCAAAGCTTCAGCACATACTGGAGGAACTTTGCTTATACCTAGGTGATGGAGCGGGCTGAGGAATTGTACCCAAATCAGGACCTGTCGCAACTTAGGTCAGAGTTTGTGGACGAGGTGCCTCAAATCCCAGCTGATGAGGGGGTGGGAGATGAAGCAGCAGATGCAGGAGAAGCAATCTTTGACACTCAAGCTGCGGAAGTCCCAGCTGCTGAAGCACCTCCATTACCTTTCCAGGCTTAGGATAGTTTTCTTTTCAGTTATGCATAATGTACTGGCCTCGGGCCCTCCTTTGTAATTTCAATTGAAAATCAATATAATATCTCTTTTGTTTAATGTTGTTCTTTTCTCTGAAGTGTATTGGCCTTGCTAAGCAATTGAACGTAATATTGATTGATGAACTAAATAACTTTAATTGGGTATCCCAACTCCAATCACTTTAACAAATAAATTGTATGAAAGCTGTGACCAATATTGGACTTAAGCAAATGAATTGTACTTAAGCTTAATAACCGTAACCTGAGGAGGTTTTAAGAATAAATCGTTGCAGTCGAAGTTGGAATTTTATTCTGATTCGTGTACGAGCCTCGGATTTCAAGCGAGGTGGCCCAGAAAAGGACGCGTGCCTCTCCTCTAAGGTGGAGACGCTTCACAACATGATAGATTGTGCAGCCATGTTGAGACTTCTCCCTTTGACATTCAGCCTCTTCAAAAGGGGGGCATGTGCATGAATTTCGGAGTTTAAGCGAGGTGGCCCAGAAACGGACGCTTACCTCTCCTCCGAGGTGATGACGCTTCTCAACATGGTGGATGGTGCAGCCATGTTGAGGCTTCTCCCTTTGACGTTCAGCCTTGTCAAAAAGAGAGGCATGTTTATGAACCTCGGAGTTCAACCGAGGTGGCTCAGAAACAGACGCTTGCCTCTCTTTGAGGTCACGACGCTTCCCAACATGGTGGATGGTGCAGCCATGTTGAGACTTCTCCCTTTGACGTTCAGACTCGTCAAAACGGGAGGCATGTGCATGAACCTCGGAGTTCAAGCGAGGTGGCTCAGAAATGGACGCTTGCCTCTCCTCCGACGTGACGACGCTTCCTAACATGGTGGATGGTGCAGCCATATTGAGGCTTCTCCTTTTGATGTCCAGCCTCGTCAAAAAGGGAGGCATGTGCATGCACCTCGGAGTTCGTGCGAGGTGGCCTAGAAATGGGCGCTTGCCTCTCCTCCGAGGTGAGGTAGGAATGCGACACGTTAATTTAATCACATAATTTTATTGAACCATAGAAATGTTACAGGAGCTGGGAAAGGTCGTCCAGCATGGTGTTACATTCATTGGTAATAAATTCTGAGGTGCTCGATGTTCCATGGACAGGGTTGGGCCTTGCCGTTCATGTTTTCAATCTAGTAAGTCCCAGGCCGGATCTCTTCTTTAATTTTATATGGGCCTTCCCAGTTCGGACCCAGGGAACCGGAACCAGGTTCCTTTGAGGAAAGGAAAACTCTTCTAAGGACCAAATCGTTAATTCAGAATTATCTCTTCTTGACCTTTGAGTTGAAGTAGCTCGTCATTTTCCTTTGATATGTACTGAGCTTCAACTGGGAGTCATATCTTTTTTCTTCAATGAAGTCGAGGTCGCACCTCCTAAGCTCGTCATTTGTCATCTCACTAAAATGCAGACACCTTGGAGATGGTAGTCCGACCTCAACGGGGTTATTGCCTCAGTTCCAAATGCTATGAGGAAGGGTGATTCCCCAATTGTGGTCCTCGCGGTGGTTCGAATAACCCAAAGTACTTGTGGCAGCTCATCCACCCAGTCCTCCTTCGACACATCAAGCTTCCTTTTTAGGACATGTTTGATTGTTTTGTTGACAGCCTCAACTTGGCCATTTGCTTGTGGGTGGTGAGGTGTGGAGAAATGCTTCTTGATGCCAAATTCCTCACATAGTTCTCTAACCTTCTTGTTGTCGAATTGTCTACCATTGTCTGAGAGGATCGAGTGTGGAATCCCGAACAGGCATATAATATTCTTCCATAAGAACTTGGAAGTGTTTGCCTATGTAATTTTTGCCAGTGGTTCGGCCTCAACCTATTTTGTAAAGTAATCGATGCCCACAATTGCAAAGCTTACACCTCCTTTACTTTTAGGTAGAGGACCTATGAGGTCCACACCCCACTTCGAGAAAGGCCAAGGGCTGGAGACCACAGTCAAATCCTGTGACGGTTGTCTTTCTACCGAAGAGAATCATTGGCATTTGTCACACTTTCGTACAAACTAGAAGGCGTCCCTTTTCAGGGTAGGCCAGTAGTACCCCTGCCTCAATATTTTTTGTGCTAAAGATAGACCTCCAGAGTGATTGCCGCACAAGCCTTCATGGACTTCTCTTAATATATAATTAGCCTCTTCTCCTTTGACGTATCATAAGAGTGGAGAGGGAAAGCTTCTCTTATAGAGAACATCATCAACGAAGAGGAAGTGGGCTGACCTCCTCCTTAGCTTGTAGGCCTCAAGCTTGTCAGTGG
>NW_019232487.1:232278-233451 GCF_002742605.1 Olea europaea var. sylvestris
ATCAAGGCCAAAGCGAGCTTCTCCATATCGGGGTAATGGGTTTCCAGCGATAGGAGTGCTTTACTTGTATAGTAAACTGGAGGTTGGGTGGTTCCCTCTTCTCGAGTCAGAACCGAGCTGATGGCCTCATTTGAGATGGCCAGGTATAGTTGTAGGATTTCTCCGGGCTTCGATTTGGAGAGGAGGGGGGCCTGTCCCAGGTGCCTTTTCAGGCCTTGGAAGGCTTCTTTGCATTCCTCGTTCCATTGGAATTTCTTCCCAGCTTTCAGCACTTTGAAAAATGGGAGGCATTTGTATGTAGCTTTGGAGATGAAGCGGCTAAGTGGGGCCACCCTCCCAGTCAAACTTTGCACTTCCTTTGGGTTTTGGGGAGACCTCAGCTTGTATAGGGCCTCAATCTTCTCCGGGTTGGCTTCAATTCCGCGTTGATTGACCATGTATCCCAATAATTTGTCGAAAATCACTCCAAAGGTGCACTTGAGGGGGTTGAGCCTCATCCTATATCTTCTCAAGATCTGGAATGTGCTGTTGAGGTGCGTTATGTGGTCCTTAGCCTCCAGAATTTTTACCAACATGTCATCTACGTATACCTCCATCGTCTTGCCGATGAGGTCCATAAACATTTTGTTGACGAGCCTTTGATAAGTTGCTCCGACATTTTTCAACCCGAAGGGCATCATCCTATAACAATAGATGCCTCGATCTGTGATGAAAGAAGTGTGCTCCTCATCGGTCGGGAGCATGGGTATTTGGTTGTAGCCAGAGTATGCGTCCATGAAGCTCAACAACTCGTGCTCAGCCGTGGAGTCTACTAACTGGTCAATCCTTGGGAGAGGAAAACTGTCTTTCGGGCAAGGTCTATTGAGGTTGGTGAAATCGATGCACACCATCCACTTGCCATTGTGTTTCTTTACCAAAATCAGGTTGGAGACCCACCTCGGATAGGTAGGTTCCCTGATAAAGCCATTTTGGATGAGCTTTTGAACCTCTTCCTTCAGAGCCTCGTACCTTTCAGGATTGAGGGCTTTCCTTTTTTGCCTGTGTAGGGGTAACCTTAGGATCGACCTTCAGGTGGTGGCAACTGACCTTAGGGTCTATGTCTACCATGTCCTCATGCTTCCAAGCAAAGACATCAAGGTTCTTACTTAGGAAATCTTTAATCTTTTCTTTTAG
>NW_019232487.1:236364-237317 GCF_002742605.1 Olea europaea var. sylvestris
AATAATCCATAACGGTTCATTTTGGATCACCCCGTATCTCAAAGTGCCTGGTTTTGGATTCACAGCATCGTCTCCAGAGTCCGTCACGACATATATTTTACCGTCCCTCCCACCAATAGCATGTTTTCCGAACCCAATTGCACAATCCGCTAAACGCTGCCGGTTTTTCTTCCAATTGGGATCACATCTCCAACAATCATCAATGGGATTGCCACTGGCACAAGACAGAAATGCCAAATTCCTTCTTGATGCATTGATTTTTCTGGACAAACAAACATTCCAAATTCCTTCTTGATGCATTGATTTTTCTGGACAAACAAACATTCAACACATTGTTAGACTAATGTATGAACTTTATGGCACATTTAGTAAGGATGATTGAATCGCAGTGAATAGTATTAAGAAACGAAAAGAAGCTAAAAATCTTGTCCATCATACTGTTCAATCTCGTGCAATGCATGGTTGAACTGAAATTTCTTACTCATTAACTTCTTGGACAACTGATTCAGGGTCTTGGACTGGTGAGTAGAATGTGAAGCTTGGACCTAATAAAGTAAGAAGTATTAAAAGGTGCAGTAGGATTTTCATATTTGTTTCTTTATTTAATTTTTGGTAAAAGAAAAGGAGGAGGAAAAAAAAAACGGAGGGGGAAATGAAGAGTATAATATTGTGTGGGTTAGAGAGATTAAGATTTATATAGAGGGAATGGATTTACTGAATGAAGCATTTGGGCCCACTTTATGATTTCAAGTTCTTCATCTTTCTGTATGTGGATATTAGAGGATCGATTTAATTAGATTGCATGTGAGGGCTTAAACACTAGGACCATGTTTGGCCCTACGTTTAAGTAGTTGCTTCTCGGCTTTTAAGTGTATTTTGGACTGGACGAGATGATGATTAAGTTGTTCTCTAGTTTAGAACACTTCGACAAATCTTGATTTTAATGGAAAAAA
>NW_019232488.1:0-2672 GCF_002742605.1 Olea europaea var. sylvestris
AAAGAAAAGTACAAAAAATTGTCAATATAAATTACATAAAGAGATGTTCTCCTGTTCACACGTGGGAAGTTTTATCTTGCCCAGTTGGAGCAAAACGTGCTTACGGTTCTCACATTTGGAAAGAACCGTAAGGTTCTTCTATCATAACAGCAAGTGAGCAGTTTTATCCTAAGAAGAATGAGTCATAGCTTGTTGGTTGTTGTAGAAGTCGAGAATAAGGTCAAATTCGAACCAAGAATGAGATTGGCTCCTTCGAGCTAATCCAAATAAAAACAAATTTAAATTGAATTAGACGAGTGAAACACCCTCTGTCTATTTTGTGTTGCTGTCCTGAAACTGAATATAAAAGGAATACAGAGTGCAAATACAAAGACTGAGACACTTTATTAGACAAATTTGCTAAAAAGTAACAAGTCCCCTTGATAGATGATACCATAAGCACATACTAGCCTTTTCCTACTCTGTAGCAATGCAAGCATGGTGCTTCCTATATTAGTGCCTGTGTCTGTGAAAGGATTTAACAATGATCCAAGAAGATGGAATTGGAACCTCTATGGATGTGTTCAATAAAAATATTAGAGAAGAGTAAATGTTCATAATTATGTTTTGCAAAAATACATGTATGGCTTAATTAAGAGATGGAATAGAATAATTCAATATGTATAGCTTAATTAAGTTTAGAAGATAGTAATATCTGCCTCCTTACCTTCATAAAAGGGCAACTTATCGAAGAACCCTTTTAAGTACTTCAATATTGTGATAATGGTCTGTTGTTACCCCTTACTAGCTGCGATGGCTTTGGTATAGGCAATAATGTGCCCTATGTTGATGCCTCGACGTTGGTGTTCATGATTTTTGTGCATTTGGCAAGACAACGGGTTGATATCACATTATGTGTGAGTGTTTAACTTGCAAGGGCAGTCATCCAAAGCTATTTGAACTCTTATATTCAAGTTAGTGCATAAAATAGAATATTTATGCAAGAGACAAAATTTTGGCTAACGCTTGATTTAGTACATTTTCCTTCATGTTGCATCGAGTATTTATGGAAATGATTAGGTAAAGGATTTCACTTACTTTGACACGTGTTTTCTATCTATTTGTGAGACTATGGACTTCTAGTGTCTTAGACGTGTCTTTTCTTCATTTGTAAATTTGTTATCAATCGAGTTATTCTTGTTTGAAAAATAGATGTGAATTGACTTGGCAATAGTTGGTTGCTTAATTCCCTTGTTTTAATGGCGAATAGGGGAATTTGGCATCTCAAATTAATCCGGATTCCGGATTATCACAAATTAATTTAAATTGCATGGAAAAGCATGATGTGATTAGTGACCATTAGTTGTAAAGGTCTTGTTTTAAATAAATAAACAAATAAAACGTGTAGGTTGTTGCTTGCACAAATTATGACATAGGCTCGACCACTTAAGCTGATCTTAGACAAGTGCTGCTCTAGAGTGCACGTGAGTCTTCTTGACCGCTCATTTTGATGCCTGAAAGTTGTATAGGTTGGTATCCCTATGCAAGGATATTGCTCCTAGTTTCTATGAAATAAAGGACACTCATTGAATGAATCTTAACTTACACGACTCGAGATATTCAATAAGATTATTACTCTACGTTTTCAATGAAAGAGAATAATTGGACTCTCATTCGTATTCGAAGAAATCTTGCTTAATATAGAATAAGATGCACAAAATGATGGAGTAGCCTATGACTGAATGATAGATCGATTGATTCACGAAGAATGCTTGACTGAAGGAATGCGTAGTGAATTGTAAGCCCCAATGACAAAGGAACCAATAGGCAAGGCACTTTCGAGGAGTAGCCTCGGTGACTTTCTTTATTTGATCAAAACATGAAGGAGACTAAAAAGGCCATGTGAACAAGGCAATTGCCCAGTTAAAGCATCTTTTAAGTAGTTTTATTCCCTATCCCATTTAGTCTTTCGAAATCTTGGAGTTAGTTTTATTGGCAATATTATCATATTAGTTTTATTGGCAATATTATCATACTCATTTGTGAATATTGTTATCTAACCCATGATGGAACTCCATCTGAAAATTACTTTTTCAGCACATTTGATTCGAAGATGAGATAAGATTAGACAATATGATATTTTCAAATAATTATTTTCATTCATTATGAATATGAATAAGATGTCTTGTAATAAAAACACCTTGACATTTCCTTGTTCCATAACTTGAGCCTGAAAAGAAGAAGAGATAATAAGGTATTGAAGAGAACGTTTTACCTTCTCTAAAGCAACCACAACAACAATTTTTTAATATTGAAATAATGCTAAAATTCACTGAGTGTGATTTGGTGTAGTAAAATTCACAGCAAATTTCAAAGTAAAATTACTAATGTTTTACCTTCCATAATGTGATATGGCAATCATTCTATTGTTGATGTGCAAGTGTGAAATTTAAATTAAATGTTGGATTTAGTATCACGTGTAATTATGAATACCATTATATAAATAATTATGTACATATAGCATTTCCCTTCATAAATATATAAATTTGTCCATGAACATTTTAATTTATTTATAAATTAAATAGTCTATAAAATATAATTATTTATGTTCAATTTTTTGCCTCCTAGTCTATCCCGTAATCATTCAATTCTCCCGACAAAGGGAGGCAAACCTTTTTGTTGGATTGATTGAA
>NW_019232489.1:0-2672 GCF_002742605.1 Olea europaea var. sylvestris
GATAATTGTTTGAAGAAACTTCTGCACTCAACGTCCGTAAATAATAAATCAATGATGAAAAGGTCGAGTAACACAGACACAAGATGGTTGGCATTTACAATTTTTTTTTATGTGAAACTGCTTCTCGAGTTTCGCACGAAGCCAAGTCATAGTTTGATGTCACTTTGTATTAGAGGTATCAAATCGACAAGCCAGACTGCATCACGCACGACTCGTGCAATTATACATGATTTGTTCAGTATTTCACGCCCTTGGATGCATACCAAATAAGTCATATGTGATTTGCCAAAACTTAACAATTATAAATGAATTTATTTTTCCATTTGTTGAGGTGAAAAGCTTTTACAACTATTACTGACTAGTCTATATAAATAAGCTATTGATGGTGAATAGTATACACAAGAATGTTAGCAAATAAAGCAAAGCACATTGTAAAGGAAATTTAAAAATTTTAATTAGATTTTAATTTGAGTCAAAGTCAAACAATCAATATTAACCACATCTTTCAAAGATTTCACAACTTTTCAACCACACATTTCAAAAATTTCTATCAAAATTTAATTTTAATCTCCACCAAACAGTAGCAACATATTGTTCCTCATCTCCAAAATCAAAGTAAAAAACACCCACTTATAAAACTAATCAATATACGAACACATCATCTACGATTTTTAATTAATCTTTGTATCAATGTGCATCGGAAAAAAAATCTAACAATATGTAATAAGTTATATAATCTAGATTAGTTAACTTTGCAGAGCAATTGACGCAGGTTGCTTATACTTTCAATACGCTGTCTCCACCAATCTTTTAATCTATTCTAAATTTGAAAACACGATAGATGAGGACAACTTGATCACTAAGTAAATATATATAGAAAAATGCTAAGGTGAATAGAACCCCTTTTTCTTTAATTTTTCTCCTTCCTCTGAGCATAAAAATTCCACCAGTCTAAACAATTTCAAATTGCGAGACTCCAAATTGGACTTTTGCACTTGGATTTCAAAGTGGGGCTCTTCATTCAGTCGGCATGCGGCGAGTACAAGCCAGATAAATATAAATACTTATTTACTTTAATTAAAAATTATTAATTTATTTAATAATGCTGGGGAATATGACTAGCACTTGTTGATACGTTAAAATCGAGGATTTGAACATCAAATATTTGTTGATTTCGCTGGAAATGTCAAATACTTGAAATAACTGAGATACCTCAATTTTTTCATAAACAAACAAAAAATGACAAAGCTACCATGAAAGTTTAATGGGTATATTCACACCAAATATTTTATTAGTTGCACAGTATTTTGATTTTACTCAAGCTCCCCCAATCTTTACATATTGTAGCACTTATATCCTAAAATTTTCAACATACTTCCCTATTTGGTGAGGATTAAAATTAAATTTTTAGTAGACTTTGATAAAAATTAATGAAATGTGTGATTAAAAAATTGTGGACCTTATAAAATATGTGGTTAAAACTAGTTCTTGACTTTGATTTCGTAAACCAAGCACGTAATAGTGAACTGGAAACTCAACGTGTTATAAGTGTATTACTTTTATTTAATGAATCACTCCTAAAAGTCTATAATCATAATAATTCCAAGCCTAAAGTGCAATATTACATATCCTATATGGTATTAAATTGGGCGTGACAATATATAAATATTGGATATAAGATTAACTTGGACATGGTTTACTCCATTCCATAACATAGGTCAATAACAAAGACATTCTTATCCTCTTTATCCTTTCCTTAAAAGGAATTGCATCCTTCATGGAAATCATAACAAAGAAAAATTGCATTTCTTATAAAATGTCTTGATGTTGATCATGATTTCATCAATAAAAAGAGAAAAACAAATTAGTTTGCACCATATGATTACATTATAAACCAGACTTATTCAGAATAACACCAAATACATATTTGTTACATAGTACTGGATACAACTCGACAGTACAATGAATAACAATATTTAATCCTCCATACCAAACATGACATAACCGTAAAATTGAAGTTCGAAGGGGAACTCTTCTGATACATCAGCACAAGGAAACAGAGAACGTTGCTACAAATTCCTGGCAGAAGTTGTACAGTATCCAGGGTTCAAATTCAATTTCTTTGCCAGCATTTTCTTTGATTCCTTGCATGAAATGCTCAATGCAAGCAAAATGCTTCCTTGAAACATCTTAAATGTCAACAAAACGGGATCAACAAGAAATGTTTGAATGCACTAGCGCTCCACCCAAAATAATATTTTCAACCCCAACATGATAATGTTAGTACATCAAATTCAAATTTCGCAAAATTTATGAATAACTCAATAAGTGCTATTTGGTGTGCAGAATTAGATGTTTTGGACTGCATAACAGGACAGTCAATTTTTTCTAATCCACCCGAAGAAACTTGCCATAAATATTAACAAATCCAATGTAGGTACAAACAAATAAGAATATGTTTTGAAGTAGTACCAGAAATCAAGAGTATAAAACCTTGCTGTGTGATGCAAAACACCAGATATTCTTTAAGCCTATAAACTAGATAGAGTGTAGTATAGTATAAGTACCTTGAAGGTCAGATGAAGAACCGAACAACCCCAAAATGAAACAAGAAATAGACACTGTTTTTACTTTTCATAATATAACGTTTTTGTTTAAGGTTTCTCTGTGCT
>NW_019232490.1:0-2672 GCF_002742605.1 Olea europaea var. sylvestris
CACACGGTGTCCGTTTTGGGCCCATAAGTACTTTTTGGAAATGTAGCGACCGTTTTGGATTGAACTCACAACTTCTTCTTGACATTCGAGGGATTTCTACCATTTTTCAAAAGAACGAGCACTTTTATATTTGGAACGCTTGGATAGTCGGCGTACGAAGAATTGAGCGTAACTTTTGCACACGGTGTCCATTTTTGGTCCATAAGTACTTTTTGTAAATGTAGCGACCATTTGGGATTGAACTCATGACTTCGTCGTGACGTTCGAGGGATTTCAGCCATTTTTCAAAAGAATGAGCACTTTTACATTTGGAACGCTAGGATAGTCGGCGTGCGAAGAATTGAACGTAACTTTTGCACACGACGTCCGTTTTGGGCCCATAAGTACTTTTAGGAAATGTAGCGACCGTTTTGAATTGAACTCATAACTTCTTCGTGACGTTCGAGGGATTTCGACCATTTTTCGAAAGAATGAGCACTTTTATATTTGGAACGCTTGGATATTCGGCGTACCAAGAATTGAGCATAACTTTTGCACACGGTGTCCGTTTTAGGCCCGTAAGTACTTTTAGGAAATGTAGCGACCGTTTTGGATTGAACTCACAACTTCGTCATGACGTTTGAGGGATTTCAGCCATTTCTGGAAAGAATGAGCACTTTTATATTTGGAACGCTAGGATAGTCTGCGTGCGAAGAATTGAGCGTAACTTTTGCACACGGCGTCCGTTTTGGGCCCATAAGTACTTTTTGGAAATGTAGCGACCGTTTTGGATTGAACTCACAACTTCTTTGTGACGTTCGAAGGATTTCGACCATTTTTCGAAAGAATGAGCACTTTTATATTTGGAACGCTTTGATAGTCGGCGTACGAAGAATTGAGCTTAACTTTTGCACACGGTGTTCGTTTTTGGTCCATAATTACTTTTTGGAAATGTAGCGACCGTTTTGGATTGAACTCGCAACTTCGTCGTGACGTTCGAGGGATTTCAGCCATTTCTGGAAAGAATGAGCACTTTTATATTTGGAACGCTAGGATAGTCGGCGTGCGAAGAATTGAGCGTAACTTTTGCACACGGCGTCCGTTTTGGGCCCATAAGTACTTTTTGGAAATGAAGCGACCGTTTTGGATTGAACTCACAACTTCATCGTGACGTTCGAGGGATTTTGGCCATTTTTCGAAAGAATGAGCACTTTTATATTTGGAACGCTTGGATATTCGGCGTCCGAAGAATTGAGCTTAACTTTTGCACACGATGTCCGTTTTAGGCCCATAAGTACTTTTAGGAAATGTAGCGACCGTTTTGGATTGAACTCACAACTTCGTCGTGACGTTCAAGGAATTTCAGCCATTTTTTGAAAGAATGAGCACTTTTATATTTGGAACGCTAGGATAGTCGGCGTGCGAAGAATTTAGCCTAAATTTTGCACACGATGTCCGTTTTAGGCCCATAAGTACTTTTAGGAAATGTAGTGACCATTTTGGATTGAACTCACAACTTCTTCTTGACGTTCGAGGGATTTCGACCATTTTTCAAAAGAATGAGCACTTTTATATTTGGAACGCTTGGATAGTCGGCGTCCGAAGAATTGAGCTTAACTTTTGCACACGGTGTCCATTTTTGGTCCATAAGTACTTTTTGAAAATGTAGCAACCGTTTTTGATTGAACTCACGACTTCGTCGTGACGTTCGATGTATTTCAGCCATTTTACAAAAGAATGAGCACTTTTATATTTGGAACGCTTGGATAATCGGCGTACGAAGAATTGAGCGTAACTTTTGCACACGATGTCCGTTTTAGGCCCATAAGTACTTATAGGAAATGTAGCGACCGTTTTGGATTGAACTCATAACTTCTTCGTGACGTTCGAGGGATTTCCACCATTTTTCGAAAGAATGAGCACTTTTATATTTGGAACACTTGGATAGTCGGTGTACTAAGAATTGAGCGTAACTTTTGCACACGGCGTCCATTTTGGGTCCATAAGTACTTTTTGGAAATGTAGCGACCGGTTTGGATTAAACTCACAACTTCATCGTGACGTTCGAGGGATTTAGGCCATTTTTCGAAAGAATTAGCACTTTTATATTTGAAACGCTTGGATAGTCGGCGTACGAAGAATTGAGCGTAACTTTTGCACACGGTGTTCGTTTTAGGCCCATAAGTACTTTTACGAAATGTAGCTACCGTTTTGGATTGAACTCACAACTTCGATGTCACGTTCAAGGGATGTCAGCCATTTTTCGAAAGAATGAGCACTTTTATATTTGGAACGCTAGGATGGTCGGCGTGCGAAGAATTGAGCGTAACTTTAGCACACGGCGTCCGTTTTGGGCACATAAGTACTTTTTGGAAATGTAGCGATGGTTTTGGATTGAACTCATAACTTCTTCATGACGTTTGAGAGATTTCGACCATTTTTTGAAAGAATGAGCACTTTTATATTTGGAACACTTGGATAGTCGGCGTACGAAGAATTGAGCATAACGTTTGCACACGGTGTCCGTTTTGGGCCCATAAGTACTTTTTGGGAATGTAGCGACCGTTTTGGATTGAACTCACAACTTCTTCTTGACGTTCGAGGGATTTTGACCATTTTTCAAAAGAATGAGCACTTTTATATTTGGAACGCTTGGATAGTCGGCGTACGAAGGATTGAGAATAACTTTTGCA
>NW_019232491.1:0-2672 GCF_002742605.1 Olea europaea var. sylvestris
GGTGGCTGTGGTGGACTGGTGGCAGCACAGGAAGAAGAGGTCGCTAAGGAAAATTAAACGACAGGAGGCGCAGTGGTTTTTGAGAAGGGATAAGAATATTACGAATGGGAGAAAAATTGGGTTTTTGAAGATATACTACGGCGTGCATAAGTTTAATTTTTTTTTTGTCAAAAACGGCGTTGCACACCGTAAATGCTAGCTTAATGTGCACCATTTGCACACCGTAAATAATTTTATCGAATAATTTTTTACGGCTTACTTTTTGTGCACGCCGTAATTAATATATTTTTATGGCATGCCATAAATGCACGTCGTAAATAAATGCCGTAAAAAGTGAATTTTGTTGTAGTGAATGTAGGAATACTATATGCACATGGAATAAATCCCTTCTTATAGTTGTGAATTTTTATGAAATATTTCATTCTAAAAGAATATTTTGTGTCCATTGGGACGAGAAAACTTGGCTATACAAGAAATGTAGAATTTTGTTAAAGCTTTCATGGTTGAACACAAGAAGAAAGAATTACAGTAATCAAACCCTTGAGGTCACCGGAATAAGAAGTATGATCTGATTATTCTACATTAATTTTAGCTTTAATTTAGGATTGCAAGTACAATTTGTATTTCTATTGAGTTTTTCCAAAAATTCATCTTGCCCTTTTTCCTACAGATTAGACGAGTCGTTGATGAAGGTAGGTTGGTGGAGGTGATGAACCATGAAATTGTAGAGGCTTAAAGACAAGAAATTTATGTTTTGATAAACTTCTATATTTTGAAACCTTGGTGAAATTTTTAGGGGGTTGAATGCCTTTATGGATTCCTATTTATAGTTATTTATGGGCCTATTACATAGAATAATACTATTTAGCATTACTTTAGATGATTACATTTCATATGTTTAATTTAATGAGTCATGTAACTTTACATTTAAATGAATCTATCTTTTAATGTCATGTAATTTGCACCTAGGTGATTAACACCAATGCTAATAAATAGCACTACTCTATTTAATACATCTAAAGACTTAGAAATTGATTGATTTTATGTTATATGACGTATTTAATGATCTTAGAATCAATTAGTGAATCTATCTAGTTAATTCAAGCATGCAAGTTCAATTATGTACAAACTCCTTGGGATGTTTTGAATTTTGGGATGACACCAATTGAATTAGATAGTCTGTTGAGTTTTTCAACTCTGAGATTTGAAATCACATCGATTGAGTGCCTGTGAAGCGAGTTATGCTTCTTAAGTGAAAGACGACAATGTTGGCCTAGAAAATGTCCGTGTGCACTTTGGAAATGTAGTTGAGGCCTTTGTCGAACAAATTTATCCATGAAATTTTAAGGAATAATTGCAATAGAGGCCCTCTAATCTTTAAGATATTAGCAGATTTTCTCTAAACCTTTAATTTGTTACAACGATCACCCCTAACCTTTCGAAATGTTGCGACAGGGCCCTTTTGGATGGTTTTCATCCAAATATTTGTTAGTTAACTAAAAAAATTGACTTTGTCCATATTTTAAATATTTTTAAAAGGGTAAAATAGAACTTTTTATTTACTACATTAAAATAGATTAAAAATTAAATTAGAAAAAAAAACCCTCATCTTTTCCCCCTTCCCCTCTGTAATTTTTGCAGCAATATCTGCAATTCCATCTGTTGAATAACTATTGAAACTCGGGCAAACAACGAGCTACTCTTTACCATCTGCCATTTCATTTATCACCAACCTATTCTATACATATATTTTTATATGTAACTAAGCATACATGTAAACAGAGAGAAATGGAGAAGAGGAAAGAGTTTTTCTTCATTGGGTAGATGAGAAGCAAGTTGGGAAAGGAGGCGGCTTATATTTATATGTCAATGGCAGATTTCGAGTGTGTGAGGAATATTAGAAGCCTTAATCAACAGTCGTTCGCTATCGAAACTCGGGCAAACACATTAGCAGACTAAACATTCACTTCCTTTCAAAACATTCTCTCGATCTTGATTTGTAGGATCACTTTTCACTCTCTGCAATTTGTACTGTACGATTCTTAACGGTGAAATGTATCTGGCTTTATAGTGAGCGCATTTATTATTGCACATTTTCAAATCCCTGCCTCTTGTGCTGTTACCTTCATCTTCTTCTTTGGGGGTGGGAGGAGGGTTTTTTTTCTAATTTAATTAACTTATTTTAATGTAGTAAATGAAAAGTTTAAGTTACTATTTTCCCCTTTTAAAAATATTTAAAATATGATCAAAGTCAAATTTTTTAGTCAATTAACAGATATTTGGATGAAAATAGTCCAAAAGGGTTTTCCTACAACGTTTCAAAAGGCTTAGGGTGACGGTTGAAACAAATTAAAAGTTTGACGAAAATCTGCTAATGTTTTAAAGGTTTGGGGGTCTCTGCTGCAATTATTCCAAATTTTAATATATTGTAGGATACTATCTTATGAGTTTTCCCACTAAATTTCAGAATTTCTTATGACCGTTAATGTCTTAGATGTAAAATTGAAACTGTGTTTGTTGAAATCTTCTTATGTTCGGATGCCGGTCTATTAGGGGTTAAATTCTAAACTTGTATTATGTCATATATTAGTGAATTTTAAGTTTAATATGTATATTTCAGATATTTTAATAACCATACATCTTGTTAGAAATATTTGGAAGTCAATTATGCA
>NW_019232492.1:0-2672 GCF_002742605.1 Olea europaea var. sylvestris
CCGGGGCGGTTTTTGTTTCCGATCAACCTGTCAAATTTTAGCCCATTCCGACACAGTAGCGAAAAATAACGAAATTGCCCCCGACGCGATTTTTGTTTCCGATCAACCAGGCAAATTTTAGCCCATTCCGGCACAGTCGCAAAAAATGACGAAATTGCCCCCGACGCGATTTTAGCCCATTCCGACACCGTCGCGGAAAATGAAGAGATTGCCACCGGCGCAGTTTTTGTTTCCGATCATCCTATCAAATTTTAGCCAATTTCGACATCGTCGCGAAAAATGACGAAATTGCCTCCGGCGTGGTTTTTGTTTCCGAACAACCTGTCAAATTTTAGCCCATTCCGACACCGTCGCGAAAAATGACGAAATTGCCCCCGGCGCGGTTTTTTTTCCGATCAACCTGTCGAATTTTAGCCAATTCCGACACAGTCGTGAAAAATGACGAAATGGCCCACGCTGCGATTTTTATTTTCGATCAACCTGCCAAATTTCAGCCCATTCCGACATAGTTGCGAAAAATGACGAAATTGCCACCGGGGCGGTTTTTGTTTCCGATCAACCTGTCAAATTTTAGCCCATTCCGACACAGTAGCGAAAAATGATGAAATTTCCCCTAGGGCGATTTTTGTTTCCGATCAACCAGTCAAATTTTTGCCCATTCCGACCCAGTCGCGAAAAAGACGAAATTGACCCTGGTGCGATTTTTGTTCCGATCAACCTGTCAAATTTGAGCCCATTCCGACACCATTGCAAAAAATGACGAAATTGCCCCCGGCACGGTTTTTGTTTCCGATCAACATTTGAAATTTTAGCCCATTCCGGCACAGTCGCGAAAAATGACGAAATTGCCCCCGCGCGCGATTTATTTCCGATCAACCAGTCAAATTTTTGACCATTCCGACCCAGTCGCAAAAAATGACGAAATTGACCCTGGCGCGATTTTTGTTCCCGATCAACCTATCAAATTTGAGCCCATTTCGACACCATTGCAAAAAATGACGAAATTGCCCCTGGCGCAGTTTTTGTTTCCGATCAACATGTGAAATTTTAGCCCATTCCGACACAGTCGCGAAAAATGACGAAATTGCCCCAGGCGCGATTTTTGTTTCCGATCAACCAGTCAAATTTTAGCCCAATTCGACACAGTCACGAAAAATGACGAAATTACCCCCGGCGCGATTTCTAATTTCGATCAACATGCCAAATTTAGCCCATTTCGACACAGTCGCGAAAAATGACGAAATTGCCACCGGCGCGGTTTTTGTTTTCGATCAACCTGTCAAATTTTAGCCTATTCAGACACAGTCGCAAAAAATGACGAAATTACCCCCGGCGCGATTTTTGTTTCCGATCAACCTGTCAAATTTTAGCCCATTCCGACACAGTTGCGAAAATGACGAAACTGCACCCCGACGCGGTTTTTGTTTCCGATCAACATGTGAAATTTGAGCCCATTCTGACACAGTCGAGAAAAATGACGAAATTGCCCATGGCGCGATTTTTGTTTCCGATCAACCAGTCAAATTTTAGCCCAATTCGACACAGTCGCAAAAAATGACGAAATTACCCCTGGCGTGATTTTTTTCGATCAACGTGCCAAATTTAGCCCAATTCGACACAGTCGCGAAAAATGACGAAATTGCCACCGGCGCGATTTTTGTTTCCGACCAACCTGTCAAATTTTAGCCCATTCCGACACAGTAGCGAAAAATGACAAAATTGCCCTCGGCGCGATTTTTGTTTCCGATCAACCAGTCAAATTTTTGCCCATTCCGACACAGTAGCGAAAAATGATGAATTTGCCCCCGGCGCGATTTTTGTTTCCTATCAACCAGTCAAATTTTTTACCATTCCCACCCAGTCGCGAAAAATGACGAAATTGACCCTAGTTCGATTTTTGTTCCCGATCAACCTATCAAATTTGAGCCAATTACGACACCATTGCCAAAAATGACGAAATTGCCCCCGGCGCGGTTTTTGTTTCCGATCAACATGTGAAATTTTAGCCCATTCCAACACAGTCGCGAAAAATGATGAAATTACCCGTGGCGCGATTTTTGTTTCCGATCAACCAGTCAAATTTTAGCCCATTCCGACACAGTCGCGAAAAATGGGGAAATTGCCCCCGGCGCGGTTTTTGTTCCCGATCAACATGTCAAATTTTAGCCCATTCTGACACAGTTTCGAAAAATGACTAAATTGCCCCTAGCGCAGTTTTTGTTTCCTATCAACTAGTCAAATTTTAGCCCAATTCGACACTGTTGCGAAAAATGACGAAATTACCCCCGGCGAGATTCTTATTTTCGATCAACCTGCCAAATTTTAGCCCATTCCGACACAGTCGCGAAAAATGATGAAATTGCCACTGGGGCGGTTTTTGTTTACGATCAACCTGCCAAATTTTAGTCCATTCCGACACCATTGCAAAAAATAGCGAAATTGCCCTAGGCGCGATTTTTGTGTCCGATCAACCTGGCAAATTTTGGCCCATTCCGACAAAGTCGCGAAAATTGACGAAATTGCCCCTGACGCGATTTTTGTTTCCGATGAACCAGTCAAATTTTGGCCCATTCCGACACAATGGCGAAAAATGACGAAATTTCCCCCGACGCGGTTTTTGTTTCCGATCAACCGGTCAAATTTTAGCCCATTCCGACACAGTCGCGAAAAAT
>NW_019232493.1:0-2672 GCF_002742605.1 Olea europaea var. sylvestris
GAATGGGCTAAAATTTGACAGGTTGATCGGAAACAAAAACCGCGCCAGGGGCAATTTCGTCATTTTTCGCGACGGTGTCGGAAAGGGCTAAAATTTGACAGGTTGACCGGAAACAAAAATCGCCCCAGGGGCAATTTCGTCATTTTTGGCGACGGTGTCGGAATGGGCTGAAATTTGACAGATTGATCGGAAACAAAAATCGCGCCGGGGGCAATTTCGTCTTTTTTCTCGACTGTGTCGGAATGGGCTGAAATTTGATAGGTTGATCGGAAACAAAAATCGCGGCAGGGGTAATTTCGTCATTTTTCGCGACGGTGTCGGAATGGGCTAAAATTTGACAGGTTGATCGGAAACAAAAATCGCGCCAGGGGTAATTTCGTCATTTTTCGCGACGGTGTCGGAATGGGCTAAAATTTGACAGGTTGTTCGGAAACAAAAATCGCCCCAGGTGCAATTTCGTCGTTTTTGGCGATGGTGTCAGAATGGGCTGAAATTTGACAGGTTGATCGGAAACAAAAATCGCGCCGGGGCAATTTCGTCATTTTTCGCGACTGTGTCGAAATGGGCTAGAATTTGACAGGTTGATCGGAAACAAAAACTGTCCCAGGTGCAATTTAGTCATTTTTCGCGACAGAGTCAGAATGGGCAGGAATTTGACGGGGTGATCGGAAACAAAAATCGTGCCAGGGGCAATTTCGTCATTTTTCGCGACGGTGTCGAAATGGGCGAAAACTTTGCAGGTTGACTGGAATCAAAAATCGCGCCGAGGGCAATTTTGTCATTTTTCGCGACGGTGTCGGAATTGGCTGAAATTTGGCTGGTTGACTAGAAGAAAAAATTACGCCGTGGGCAATTTCGTCATTTTTCCCGACGATGTCAGAATGGGCTAAAATTTGACAGGTAGATCGGAAACAAAAACTGCCCCAGGGGCAATTTAGTCATTTTTCGCGACGGAGTCGGAATGGGCTAAAATATGACAGGTTGATCTGAAACAAAAATCGCTCCTTGGACAATTTCGTCATTTTTCGCGACGGTGTCGGAATGGGCTAAAATTTGACAGGTTGATCGGAAACAAAAATCGCGCCGGGGGCAATTTCGTCATTTTTCGCGACGGAGTCGGAATGGGCTCAAATTTGACAGGTTGATCGGACACAAAAATCGCGCCGGGGGCAATTTCGTCATTTTTCGCGACGGAGTCGGAATGGGCTCAAATTTGACAGGTTGATCGGACACAAAAATCGCGCCGGGGGCAATTTCGTCATTTTTCGCGACGGAGTCGGAATGGGCTCAAATTTGACAGGTTGATCGGAAACAAAAACCGCCTCAGGGGCAATTTAGTCATTTTCCGCGACGGAGACGGAATGGGCTAAAATTTGACAGGTTGATCGGAAACAAAAACCGCGTCGAGGGGAATTTCGTCATTTTTCACGACTGTGTCGGAATGGGCTAAAATTTGACAGGTCGATCGGAAACAAAAACCCCGTCGAGGGCAATTTCGTCATTTTTCGCGACGGTGTCGGAATGGGCTAAAATTTGACAGGTTGATCGGAAACAAAAACCCCGTCGAGGGCAATTTCGTCATTTTTCGCGACGGTGTCGGAATGGGCTAAAATTTGACAGGTTGATCGGAAACAAAAACCCCGTCGAGGGCAATTTCGTCATTTTTCGCGACAGTGTCGGAATGGGCTAAAATTTGACAGGTTGATCGGAAACAAAAACCGCGCCAGGTGCAATTTCGTCAGTTTTGGCGATGGTGTCGGATGGGCTGAAATTTGACAGGTTGATCGGAAACAAAAATCGCACCTGGGCAATTTCGTCATTTTTTGCGACTGTGTCGGAATGGGCTAAAATTTGACAGGTTGATCGGAAACAAAAACTGCCCAGGGGCAATTTAGTCATTTTTCGCGATGGTGTCGGAATGGGCTAGAATTTGACAGGTTGATCGGAAACAAAAATCGCGCCAGGGGCAATTTCGTCATTTTTCGCGACGGTGTCGAAATGGACGAAAATTTTAAAGGTTGACTGGAAACAAAAACCGCGCCGAGGGCAATTTCGTCATTTTTCGCGACAGTGTAGGAATGGGCTGAAATTTGGCTGGTTCACTAGAAAAAAAAATCGCGCCGTGGGCAATTTCGTCATTTTTCGCGACGATGTCGGAATGGGCTAAAATTTGACAGGTAGATCGGAAACAAAAACTGCCCCAGGGGCAATTTAGTCATTTTTCGCGACGGAGTCGGAATGGGTTAAAATTTGACAGGTTGATCGGAAACAAAAACTGCGCCAGGGGCAATTTCGTCATTTTTCGCGAAGGTGTCGGAATGGGCTAAAATTTGACAGGTTGATCGAAAACAAAAATCGCGCTAGGTGCAATTTTGTCATTTTTTACGACGGTATCGGAATGGGCTAGAATTTGACAAGTTGATCGGAAACAAAAATCGAGCCAGGGGCAAGTTCGTCATTTTTCGCGACGGGCCGAAATGGGCTAGAATTTGACAGATTGATCGGAAGTAAAAATCGCACCGGGGGCAATTTCGTCATTTTCTCGATGGTGTCGAAATGGGTTTCGTCATTTTTCGCGACGGTGTCGGTATGGGCTAAAATTTGACAGGTTGATCTGAAACAAAAACCGCGCCAGGGGCAATTTCGTCATTTTTCGCGACGGTGTCGGAATG
>NW_019232494.1:0-2672 GCF_002742605.1 Olea europaea var. sylvestris
TATTCATTCTTACAAGGATATCTTGGCCAATCCAAGCAAAGGAGACACGGCGGAAAACTGCCCACACTACAGCAAATGCTATGCAGAAAGGAGAAACGGCAAGCGTCAAATATGATACAGCTCCCAGGAAAGGTACTTTAACAAATGACTCTGCGGCAGGTTCAAACCATCTGAAACTATATTGAACTGTTGTTAACCCATGCTTTTGAAAAACTAAATCACTCAAAGAAACCACAAAGAAAAATAGCATCATATATCTCTCTTTGTTCCAAAAGCAAAAGCATCCAAAAGAAATCGTTTATGTCAATTACAATTGAGAACATATTCAAGACACTATCAGCAGGCATCCCCTCCCAAAATAATACAAAGAACGCCCTGGAAAGAGAAAAAATAACAATGATAACAAAAAGAACATAAATTCCCTGCAATTACGAATTTGGATGTAAGAAATTGAACACGGGAATGAGTCTGCTAACAGTATTAAAGGAGATGTGATATAATTTTACTCCCTCTGATTTGTTTGTTTTTGTTATGATGGGAAAAAAAATAAGGAAAAAGAAACTTATTAGCGTTCAATCTTAATAAGTAGAAAAAGAGACAAACTGAGACCATTTCATGCGACTACTAGCATCAGGTTTTGATAAGATTTCCTAAATCAGTTTTGCAGCAATCTGGAGCTCACATAATGAGATAAGTTGAAAATCAAAGGCTTCAATAGAAAAATAGAACTGATGGATCCCTGGTTTGAAACTTGAATATTAAAATCAATAACTACATAATTATACCAAATTACCAATAGAAGAACCAATTATTTTGGGTCATTGAATCTTAGGATTATCCACTATGTTAGTAACACCTAATCTTTTTTTATTCCTCAAAAATCCTAGGCCGAAAGGAAGGAAAGCTGTCTTCAGAATAAGAAGGGAAAAAATGACCAGCAAAATATTATCCTAGACAGGAAGGGGAAAAGATGAAGAAACATTTCTCATGTTCTCCTCAATTTTCTGTAAAACGAGCATGAGAGAAATGCAGTTCCCTCTAATTTTCCCTTCCTAACTAATTGGCCTGTTTTATTTGTTCCCTCCTAGGCAACAAAAATCGTTCTCTCCATGCGACAACAGGAAAAATCGAGACAGTCATGATAACCATGATTTGAAGAAAAATAAAGAATACATACCATGATAATAGTGCCACCAAACAAGTTTGTAGACCCTGTAAGCACAAGGCAAAAGATTCAGCATTCATGGCTAAATTCTAACTGTCCTAATTCAATCCATCTCTGACCTTTTCTAACTCATACATCTTACTAGTCATGCATAACACGATTAAAAGAAAATATTTCTCTACCCATGCATTTGTCTATCTCCTTCCCCTCTCTTCTCATTATTATTTTTTTAGCAACGCTCTTCCAACTATATTTAGATGAAATATAAGGCCATAGACTTCTAATTTTCTTTCAAAAGATAATGAAAACTTTGCACTGATAAGATATTTTCTTAGAGAACTTGTGTAATGCTAAGACTGTGTACCTCTATACCACCGATGCAAAACAGAACCACCAGAACCTCAATGAACCAGTAAGACATCAATTTGTAGAGCATAACCAAGAAACAGGAAGCAATCACGACAAAGAAAACTGCTGATGTCGTGTTGATGTCCACAAAACCACTAGAGCGATAGTTTTCCTTGCTGAGGTACTCATCAGAACCATCCTGCACAGTCAACCAAAATATATCAAGTGCACGATCTGAGAAACCGATTATTGACTGTAACCAGCAGAACCTTAATCAAATAGAAAAACTATGATTATAATGAGCAACCTTTAAGAGCTTGTCCTGCTCAATAGCTGCTTCTCTTGCAGTGGATGCAGACCAATAAGATGCACATAAAATGGTACCAACAGCCATTAGCCATAGAAAAACCTCAGCTACATCCACTGCTGGTCGATGTGGAGAGTACAGCTGAACAGAAACTAAAAGAAAGGCAAGTCCTTAAGCAACAGCTCAGAGAAAGAAACCCTGTATTGACAAAAGCTGAAACACGTGTGTCTGTTCCACAGCATTAGACAATATTGTACTCTAATCAATAAATCTTATTTTCCTTCTTCCTTAATATTGCAAGTTCTATAAAGTGATATCCAATCCTTCCTATCAAGCATGCTAATAATGCCTAGATGTAGCAGCTAGAGCATCAAAATATACATCAAAAAAATAAAAAAATAGAATTATTTTTCATCTTTGACAATGTTAAACCATGCAGCGTAATCTTACCATGCGAGTTATTCTTGATACTTTGCACCAAGCTAGCACCAGCATCTTGTGGGATCATGACAGCAGGTATCTTAATGTCCACATCAGTTTCGTTGGCTTCACAAACCATCTTGAATAATTCTAAAGAATTACCCCACCACAAAGGAGGCCATGTCAGCTATAAATTACGACACAACAAATCCTTCAATATTTTCACACATTCACAATTCAGTGGTTATTCGAGCAATTGGTTCTAGACCTGGGTCCACATATAATTATCTTTAGTTGGATTGTGAATTTCCAGATTAAGAAGACAATTTTATGAGTTTTGAATAAGGATGTTCACCAATATCATGTGCAATTATGTAAATTATAATTTGTATAGTTGTACTGAGATAATCTTTATTGGCAAGAGTACATTGG
>NW_019232495.1:0-341 GCF_002742605.1 Olea europaea var. sylvestris
GAATGGGCTCAAATTTGACAGGTTGATCGGGAACAAAAATCGTGCTGGGTGAATTTCGTCATTTTTCGCAACTGTGTCGGAATGGGCTATAATTTGAAAGGTTGATCGGAATCAAAAATCGCGCCGTGGGCAATTTCGTCATTTTTCACGACTTTGTCGGAATGGGCTAAAATTTGACAGGTTGGTCGGAAACAAAAATCGCGCAGGGGTCAATTTCGTCATTTTTCGCGACTGTGTCGGAATGGGCTCAAATTTGACAGGTTGATCGGGAACAAAAATCACCCCGGGGGCAATTTCGCCATTTTTCGCGACTGTGTCGGAATGGGCTAAAATTTGACAGG
>NW_019232495.1:422-660 GCF_002742605.1 Olea europaea var. sylvestris
TTCGCAACTGTGTCGGAATGGGCTAAAATTTGACAGGTTGATCGGGAACAAAAATCGTGCCGGGTAAATTTCGTCATTTTTCGTAACTATGTCGGAATAGGCTAAAATTTGGCAGGTTGATCGGAAACAAAAATCGCGCCTGGGGCAATTTCGTAATTTTTCGCGACTGTGTCGGAATGGGCTAAAATTTGATAGGTTGATCGGAAACAAAAATCGCGCCGGGGGCAATTTCTTCATT
>NW_019232495.1:789-1089 GCF_002742605.1 Olea europaea var. sylvestris
TGTGTCGGAATGGGCTCAAATTTGACAGGTTGATCGGGAACAAAAATCGCGCCGGGTGTAATTTCGTCATTTTTTGCGACTGTGTTGGAATGGGCTAAAATTTAACAGGTTGATCGGAAACAAAAATCGCCCCGGGGTCTAATTTCGTCATTTTCGCGACTGTGTCGGAATGGGCCAAATTTGACAGGTTGATCGGAAACAAAAATCGCGCCAGAGTCAATTTCGTCATTTTTCACGACTGTGTCGGAATTGGCTAAAATTTGACAGGTTGATCGGAAACAAAAATCGCGCCGGGGGCAA
>NW_019232495.1:1381-2672 GCF_002742605.1 Olea europaea var. sylvestris
GTGTCGGAATGGGCTAAAATTTGACAGGTTGATCGGAAACAAAAATCGCGCCGGGGTCATTTTCGTCATTTTTCGCGACTGTGTCGGAATGGGCTCAAATTTGACAGGTTGATCGGAAACAAAAATCGCGCCGGAGGCAATTTCGTCATTTTTCGGGACTTTGTCGGAATGGGCTAATATTTGACAGGTTGATCGGAAACAAAAATAGCGCCGGGGTCAATTACGTTATTTTTCGCGACTGTGTCGGAATGGGTTCAAATTTGACAGGTTGATCGGAAACAAAAATCGCGCCGAGGGCAATTTCGTCATTTTTATGGACTGTGTCGGAATGGGCTAAAATTTGACTGGTTGATCGGAAACTAAAGCTGCGCCAGGGGCAATTTCGTCATTTTTCGCGATGATATCGGAATGGGCTAAAATTTGACTGGTTTATCGGAAATAAAAACTGCGCCGGGGGCAATTTCGTCATTTTTCGCTACTGTATCGGAATGGGCTAAAATTTGATAGTTTGATCGGAAACAAAAATCGCGCCAGGGTCAATTTCGTCATTTTTCGCAACTGTGTCGGAATGGGCTCAAACTTGACAGGTTGATCGGGAACAAAAATCGTGTCGGGTGAATTTCGTCATTTTTCGCAACTGTGTCAGAATTGGCTGTTATTTGAAAGGTTGATCGGAATCAAAAATCGCGCCGTGGGCAATTTCGTCATTTTTCGCGACTGTGTCGGATGGGCTAAAATTTGACAGGTTGGTCGGAAACAAAAATCGTGCCGGGGTCAATTTCATCATTTTTCGCGACTGTGTCGGAGTGGGCTCAAATTTGACAGGTTGATCGGGAACAAAAATCGCCCCGGGGGCAATTTCGCCATTTTTCGCGACTGTGTCGGAATGGGCTAAAATTCGACAGGTTGATCGGAAACAAAAGTCGCACCGGGGTCAATTTCATCATTTTTCGCGACTGTGTCGGAGTGGGCTCAAATTTGACAGGTTGATCGGAAACAAGAATCGCCCGGGGGTCAATTTCGTCATTTTTCGCAACTGTGTTGGAATGGGCTAAAATTTGACAGGTTGATCGGGAACAAAAATCGTGCCCGGTGAATTTCGTCATTTTTCGCAACTATGTCGGAATCGGCTAAAATTTGACAGGTTGATCGGAAACAAAAATCGTGCCTGGGGCAATTTCGTCATTGTTCGTGACTGTGTCGGAATGGGCTAAAATTTGACAGGTTGATCGGAAACAAAAATCGCGGCGGTGGCAATTTCGTCATTTTTCGCGACTGTGTCGGAATGGGC
>NW_019232496.1:0-2671 GCF_002742605.1 Olea europaea var. sylvestris
TTTGTACACGGTGTCCGTTTTGGGCCCATAAGTACTTTTCGGAAATGTAGCGACCGTTTTGGATTGAACTAATGACTTCGTCAAGACGTATGAGGGATTTTGGCCTTTTTTCTAACGAATGAGAACTTGCATTTTTGGAACTCTTGGAGAGTTGGCGTACGAAGAATTGAGCGTAACTTTTGCACACGGTGTCCATTTTTGGCCCATAAGTACCTTTCGAAAATGTAGCGACCGTTTTGGATTGAACTCATGACTTCGTCGTGACGTATGAGGGATTTCGACCTTTTTTCCAAATAATGAGCACTTCCCTATTTGGAACGCTTGGAGCGTCAGCGTACGAAGAATTGAGCGTAACTTTTGCACACGGTGTCCGTTTTGGGCCCATAAGTACTTTTCGGAAATGTAGTGACCATTTTGGATTGAACTCATGACTTCGTTGTGATGTATGAGGGATTCTGCCCTTTTTTCTAAAGAATGAGCTCTTGCATATTTGGAATGCTTCGAGAGTTGGCGTATGACGAATTGGCCGTAACTATTGCACACGGTGTCCGTTTTGGGCCCATAAGTACTTTTCGGAAATGTAGTGACCATTTTGGATTGAACTCATGACTTCGTTGTGATGTATGAGGGATTCTGCCCTTTTTTCTAAAGAATGAGCACTTGAAAATTTGGAACGCTTGGAGCGTCAGCGTACGAAGAATTGAGCGTAACTTCTGTACGCGGTGTCCGTTTTGGTCCCATAAGTAATTTTTGGAAATGTAGCGACCGTTTTGGATTGAACTCAAGACTTAATCGGAACGTATGAGGGATTTCGACCTTTTTTCCAAATAATGAGCACTTCCCTATTTGGAACGCTTGGAGAGTCAGCGTACGAAGAATTGAGCGTAACTTTTGTACACGGTGTCCGTTTTGGGCCCATAAGTACTTTTCGGAAATGTAGTGACCATTTTGGATTGAACTCATGACTTCGTTGTGATGTATGAGGGATTCTGCCCTTTTTTCTAAAGAATGAGAACTTGCATTTTTGGAACGCTTGGAGAGTCGACGTACGAAGAATTGAGAGTAACTTTTGCACATGGTGTCCGTTTTGGGCCCATAATTATTTTTTGGAAATGTAGCGACCGTTTTGGATTGAACTCACGACTTCGTCGTTACGTATGAGGGATTTCGGCCATTTTTCTAAAGAATGAGCACTTGCATATTTGGAACACTAGGAGAGTCGGCGTACGAAGAATTGAGCGTGACTTTTGCGCACGGTGTCCGTTTTGGGCCCATTATTATTTTTTGGAAATGTAGCGACCGTTTTGGATTGAACTCACGACTTCGTCACGACGTATGAGGGATTTTGGCCTTTTCTTCGAAAGAATGAGCACTTGCATTTTTCGAAAGCTTGGAGAGTCGGCGAACGAAGAATTAACCGTAACTTTTGCACACGGTGTCCGTTTTGGGCCCATAAGTACTTTTCGAAAATGTGGCGACCGTTTTGGTTTGAACTCAGGGCTTCGTCGTGATGTATGAGGGATTTTCGCCATTTTTTGCAAGAATGAGCGATTGTATTTTTGGAACGCTTGGAGAGTCGGCGTACGAAGAATTGAGCGTAAGTTTTGCACACGGTGTCCGTTTTGGACCTATAAGTACTTTTCGTAAATATAGCGACCGTTTAGGATTAGACTCTTGACTTCGTCGTGATGTATGATGGATTTTGGCCATTTTTCTAAAGAATGAGCACATGCATATTTGGAACGCTTGGAGAGTCGGCGTACCAAGAATTGAGTGTAACTTTTGCACACGGTGTCCGTTTTGGGCCCATAATTATTTTTTGGAAATGTAGCGACCGTTTTCGATTGAACTCATGACTTCATCGTGACGTATGGGGGATTTTGGCCATTTTTCTAAAGAATGAGCACTTGCATATTTGGAACGCTTGGAGAGTCGGCGTACGAAGAATTGGGCGTAACTTTTGCACACGGTGTCCGTTTTGGGCCCGTAAGTACTTTTCGAAAATGTAGCGACCATTTTGGATTGAACTCATGACATCGTTGTGACGTATGAGGAATTTTAGACATTTTTCTAAAGAATGAGCACTTGCATAATTGGAACGCTTGGAGAGTCGGCGTACGAAGAATTGAGCGTAACGTTTTTACACTGTGTCTGTTTTGGGCCCATAAGTACTTTTCAGAAATGTAACGACCGTTTTGGACTGAACTCATGACTTTGTCGTGACGTATGAGGGATTTCGGCCATTTTTCCAAAGAATGAGCACTTGTATATTTGGAACTCTTGGAGAGTCGGCGTACGAAGAATTGAGCGTAACTTTTGCACACGGTGTCCGTTTTGGGCCCATAATTATTTTTTGGAAAGGTAGCGACCGTTTTGGATTGAACTCACGACTTCGTCGCGACGTATGAGGGATTTTGGGCATTTTTCTAAAGAATGAGCACTTGCATATTTGGAATGCTTGGAGAGTCGGCGTACGAAGAATTGAGCGTAACTTTTGCACACGGTGTCCGTTTTGGGCCCATAATTATTTTTTGGAAAGGTAGCGACCGTTTTGGATTGAACTCACGACTTCGTCGCGACGTATGAGGGATTTTGGGCATTTTTCTAAAGAATGAGAACTTGCATATTTGGAACGCTTGGAGAGTCAGCATACGATGAATTGGGCGTAACT
>NW_019232497.1:0-2671 GCF_002742605.1 Olea europaea var. sylvestris
GCCGATTTCTCTGGTGCCTACGCCCTTCCCTGGGCCTCTCTGCATCATGCTCCTTTTGTCGTGGGGATACATCCTTTTGATGGAGAGCGGCCTCCTCACGCCCACGTCGGTTGTCGTGCCTGGCGGGGGCCTGTTCACCTGGGGCGAATCATGTCTGTCTCTAGCTGGTTCTTACCGGAAGTGATGTGCATAGTCTCTGCAATTTGCTGTGTTATGCCCGTAGGACCTGTGGTGCACACAATATCCTGGGGGGTTCGGATTTAACCTATTTCTAGGTCCGAACCTCAGCTTCGGCCTCTCCCCTGACGGGGTCCTAGACGCATCGAATTTTTTTTGTCGAATTTCTTATGACCTTTTTGCACATAGAAGGCATGCAAGTTTCCTGCACCATCATCATCCTCATTATTGCGATAATCAAAACTCTGTAACAATGGCATTACTTCATTGTATGTGGGGGTTGGAAGTCGCAACATGGAGGACACAAAGGATTCATATGACCGGCCAAGCCCTCGAAGTAAATAGATGACTTTTTCTTTGTCTTCCACTAGATATCCAATAGCAAAGAGGCCGCTTGATATTTTTTTGAACTCCCAAAGATAATCAGAGATAGTCATATCAATTTTCTTTATGTTGTGGATGTTTTGTTGAAGAGTTAGACGTCGCTCAATTGAGGCCTGAGCATAAGCGTCTTGCAAGGTGGTCCACATTTTGTAAGAAGAGTCAAGGTCGACAATCAGGCCAAGGGATTCTTCAGACAAGGTGGCCATAATCCACCCATGCATTTGGAGGTCACGCTTTAGCTATTTAGTGTTATTAGGGTTTGGAGTTTCATTTTGAGAAGTGTCAGAAGCACGGATATGTGTCGCAGGAACTTTCTCAACCCCGTTCAGCAACCCTGAACAATCATACAATATAATGCAACTTGGAGAAGAACTTGATCTTTCCAAACCAGGTAGTTGTTTGTCGTAAGCCGTAAGGTGATGTAACAGATAACGGGATGTGTTGCCATTGTTGTAGAGTTGCAAAAGAGTTCAGATTGATCTTTACTAGCATTTGCTAAAAAGAAAAAAGAGTAATGCTATTCGTAGTGAAGACTGTCAGTAGTCGCCCTATGTGGCATACACTTGACGATTTGGTATTTGATACATAGATATGGTAGTTATTTTTTGAATTATACATCAAATGAAAAACTGTCAAGTGTTTGCCACATAGGACGACTGTCGACAGTCTTCACTGCGAATAGCTTTATTCAAAAAGAATGCTCTGATACCATAAAGAAGGAAAACACTCTTGTATTTTTATTGTAATTCTCCTTGAGAAGATACATTCTACATTTTTCCATTATATAGATGCCTTGTACAACGAATAAATAGAAAGCTTATAATCCTCTATGACTGTTATACTGTTTGAATCAATTGTGCTGGAGTTTCCTTAGCTGGTTGTGATTCCATAATCAGTGGGATTGACATAGTTTCCTTAGCTGAATAAGATTCCATATTATGTGGAATTACTAGAGTTTTCTTAGGTAGGCGTGACTCCGTAATTAGTGGGAATGCTTGGCTTTTAAATCCAACCACGTATCACATTTTCCCCTCTGAATCCAATACATAAAATTATAGCAATGTCATATTTACAAAAGAAAACTCGGATACTAGACTTTACAAGCTGAAATGTGGGCACGAGGGGCACACATAACTAATTAATTAAAATCTGTTAAAAAAACCATGCGTGGTATTTATGTCTAATAAAGTTTGAGCATTTCACTAGTTATATAGGATTAATATTTTCTTAAGAATTGGCAAGAAAATTCGTAATAGTTGTGTACTCTATAAGGTACGGTTAAGTAAAGCATAAAGTAATTACATTTTGGTAGAATGAGTTAACTAAAAATAAAAAATAAAAGGTTGAAACTCAACCTTGAGGGTCCTCATCGTCCCGCTTCTAGAGCTTTGTGAGGGAGGTAAATCGCAGAATGTGTCCCAACATGTCAGGGAAGAAGGGCTGCATGTACACTGCGTCTACAAGGAGTCCAATTCCATGTTTTCGGAATCGAACCTCTACAGTGCGACTGTTAGTAAGGTATGAGATAATCTCGCTCCTCTCCTTTGCACCACTAAGCTATGCCTCGGGGGGCAGAATGAGTTAACTATTTAGCCCACTAAAGAAAGGGTTAGACAGATACTTAAATTAAGTTAGCACCAATTCAATGTACTAAACCTGCCATGAATATTATGAAAGTCATTTTTTTATAGGTGTTATTTGTTATTTGCTGTTAATATTAATCATGAAATTGTGCCATCGGACATTTTCGAAGTAACAATGACTACTACAGTCGTTGCTTATGAATAGTATCACTTGGGGTGAGAGGGGTGTTGGGGAAAATTAGATTACTTCAATCTTTTGACAACATTTTGATATTCGAGTAATGTTAATTATAGTGAAAACAATCGGTAGTCTTCCTATGTAACATAGATATGCCAATTTATTATTTGATACATTAATGTAGTAATTTTTTATTGTCTCATACATTAAATAATGAACTAATACGTGCATATCATGTATGGCGACTATCGGTAATCTTCACTATAAATAGTATTATTTTTTTGATATCCATACATGCTAGGGACTCTCCCTCGATAATCTTATCTTTGCATGTGACATAGATTATATG
>NW_019232498.1:0-2671 GCF_002742605.1 Olea europaea var. sylvestris
GGGATGAAATTTGACGGGTTGATCGAAACAGAAATCGTGCCAGGGGCAATTTCGTCATTTGTCGCGACGATGTCTGAATGGGCTGAAATTTGGCGGGTTGATCGGAAACAAAAATCGCGCCAGGGGTAATTTCGTCATTTATCACGATGGTGTCGGAATGGATTGAAATTTTGCAGGTTGATCGGAAACAAAAATCGCGCCAGGGGCTATTTCGTCATTTGTAGCGACCGTGTCGGAATGGGCTGAAATTCGACAGGTTGATAGGAAACAAAAATCGCGCCAGGGGTAATTTCGTCATTTGTCGCGATGGTGTCGGAATGGATTGAAATTTTGCAGGTTGATCAGAAAAAAAGATCGCGCCAGGGGCAATTTCATTATTTGTAGCGACGTTGTCGGAATGGGCTGAAATTTAACAGGTTGATCGGAAACAAAAATCGCGCCAGGGGTAATTTCGTCATTTCTCGCGACGGTGTCGGAATGGATTTAAATTTGGTAGGTTAATCGGAAAGAAAAATCGCGCCAGGGGTAATTTCGTCATTTGTAGTGACGGTGTCCGAATGGGCTGAATTTGACAGGTTGATCGGAAACAAAAATCGCGCCAGGGGAAATTTCGTCATTTATCGCGACGGTGTGGGAATGGGCTGAAATTTGACAGGTTGATCGGAAACAAAAATAGCGTCGGGGGCAATTTCGTCTTTTGTCGCGACGGTGTCGGATTGGGTTGAAATTTGACAGGTTGATCGGAAACAAAAATCGCACTGGGGGAAACATCGTCCTTTGTCGCGACTGTGTCGGAATGGGCTAAAATTTGACAGGTTGATCGGAAACGAAAATCGCGCGAGGGGCATTTTTGTCATTTTTCACGACGGTGTCAGATTGGGCCGAAATTCGGTAGGTTGATTGGAAAAAAAATCGCGCCAAGGGAAATTTCGTCATTTGTCGCGACGGTGTCAGAATGGGCTGAAATTTGGAAAGTTGATTGGAAACAAAATCGCTCTGGGGGCATTTTCGTCATTTTTCGCAATGGTGTCGGATTGGGCTGAAATTTGGTAGGTTGATTGGAAACAAAAATCGCGCAAGGGGCAACTTCGTCATTTGTCGCGACGGTGTCGCGAATTGATCGAAAATAAAAACCGCCCTGTGGGCAATTTCGTAATTTGTCGCGATGGTGTCGGAATGGGCAAAAATTTGACAGGTTGATCGGAAATGAAAATCACGCCAATGACATTTTCGCCATTTTTCGCGACGGTGTCAGATTGGGCTGAAATTTGGTAGGTTGATTGGAAACAAAAATCGCGCTACGGGCAATTTTGTCATTTGACGCGAAGGTGTCGGAATCGGCTGAAATTTGACAGGTTGATCTGAAACAAAAATCGCGCCAGGGACAATTTCGTCATTTTTCGCAATGGTGTCGGAATGGGATGAAATTTGACGGGTTGATCGAAACAAAAATCGTGCCAGGGGTAATTTCGTCATTTGTCACGATGGTGTCGGAATGGATTGAAATTTTGCAGGTTGATCGGAAACAAAAATCGCGCCAGGGGCAATTTCTTCATTTATAGCGACGGTGTCGGAATGGGCTGAAATTTGACAGGTTGATTGGAAAGAAAAATCGCGCCAGGGGTAATTTAGTCATTTGTCGCGACGGTGTCGGAATGGATTTATATTTGGCAGGTTGATCAGAAAGAAAAATCGCGCCAAGGGCAATTTCGTCATTTGTAGCGACGGTGTCGGAATGGGCTGAAATTTGACGGGTTGATCGGAAACAAAAATCGCGCCAGGGGAAATTTCGTCATTTGTCGCAATGGTGTCGGAATGGGCTGAAATTTGACAGGTTGATCGGAAACAAAAATCGCGCCTGGGGAAGTTTCGTCATTTGCCGCGACGGTGTCGGAATGGATTGAAATTTTGCAGGTTGATCAGAAACAAAACTCGCGCCAGGGGCAATTTCATCACTTGTAGCGACGGTGTCGGAATGGGCTAAAATTTGACAAGTTGATCGGAAACAAAAATCGCGCCGGGGTAATTTCGTCATTTGTCGCGACGGTATTTGAATGGGCTGAAATTTGGCAGGTTGATCGGAAACAAAAACCGCGCCAGGGGCAATTTCGTCATTTGTTGCGAGGTGTCGGAATGGGCTGAAATTTGACAGGTTGATCGGAAACAAAAATCGTGCTAGGGGCAATTTCGTCATTTGTCGCAATGGTGTGGAAATGGGCAAAAATTTGACAGGTTGATCGGAAACAAAAATCGCGCCGGGGGCAATTTCGTCATTTGTCGCGACGGTGTCGGAATGGGTTAAATTTGACAGGTTGATTGGAAACAAAAACCGCGCCTGGGGCAATATCGTCATTTGTCTCGACGGTGTCGGAATGGGCTAAAATTGGACAGGTTGATCGAAAACAAAAATCGCGCCGGGACATTTTTGTCATTTTTCACGACGGTGTCAAATTGGGCCGAAATTTGGTAGGTTGATTGGGGAAAAAAAATCGCGCCAGGAGCAATTTCGTCATTTGCCGCGACGGTCTCGTTATGGGCTGAAATTTGACAGGTTGATTGGAAAAAAAAATCGCACCATGGGCAATTTCGTCATTTGTCGCGACGGTGTCAGAATGGGCTGAAATTTGGCAAGTTGATTAGAAACGAAAATCGCGCCAGGGGCAATTTCGTC
>NW_019232499.1:0-2671 GCF_002742605.1 Olea europaea var. sylvestris
TCCAAAACGGTCGCTACATTTCCAAAAAGTACTTATGGGCCCAAAACGGACGCCGTGTGCAAAAGTTAGGCTCAATTCTTCGTAAGCCGACAATCCAAGCGTTCCAAATATGCAGGTGCTCTTTCTTTCGTAAAATGTCCGAAATCCCTCATACGTCACGACGAAGTGGTAAGTTTAATCCAAAACGGTCGATCCATTTCCAAAAAGTACTTATGGACGCAAAACGGACACCGTGTGTAAAAGTTATGCTCAATTCTTCGTCCGTCGACTCTCCAAGTGTTCTAAATATGCAAGTGCTCATTCCTTCAAAAAATGGCCAAAATCACTCGTACGTCACGACGAAGTGGTGAGTTCAATCCAAAACGGTCGCTACGTTTCCAAAAAGTACTTATGGGCCCAAAACGGACGCCGTGTGGAAAAGTTACGCTCAATTCTTTGTACGTCGACAATCCAAGCGTTCCAAATATGCAAGTGCTCGTTCTTTCGAAAAATGGCCGAAATCCCTCATACGTCACGACGAGGTTGTGAGTTCAATCCAAAACGGTCGCTACGTTTCCAAAAAGTACTTATGGGCCCAAAACGGACACCGTGTGCAAAAGTTACGCTCAATTCTTTGTACACTATCAATCCAAGGGTTCCATATATGCAAGTGCTCATTCGTTCGAGAAATGGCCGAAATCCCTCATACGTCACAACGAAGTGGTGAGTTCAATCCGAAACGGTCGCTACATTTCAAAAAAGTACTTATGGACACAAAACGCACACCGTGTGCAAAAGTTCTCAATTCTTCGTACGCCTACTCTCCAAGCGTTCTAAATATGCAAGTACTCATTCTTTCGAAAAATTTCCAAAATCCCTCGTACGTCACGATGAAGGGGTGAGTTCAATCCAAAACGGTCGCTATATTTCCAAAAAGTACTTATGGACGCAAAATGGACACCGTGTGCAAAAGTTATGCTCAATTCTTCGTCCGCCGACTCTCCAAGTGTTCTAAATATGCAAGTGCTCATTCTTTCGAAAAATCGTCAAAATCCCTTGTACGTCACGATAAAGTGGTGAGTTCAATCCAAAACGGTCGCTACATTTCCAAAAAGTTCTTATGGGCCCAAAACGGACCCCGTGTGCAAAAGTTACGCTCAATTCTTCGTACGCCGACAATCCAAGCGTTCCAAATATGCAAGTGGTCATTCTTTCGAAAAATGGCCGAAATCCCTCATATGTCACGATGAAGTGGTGAGTTCAATCCAAAATGGTCGCTACATTTCCAAAAAGTTCTTATGGGCCGAAAATGGACACCGTGTGCAAGAGTTATGCTCAATTCTTCGTCCGCCGACTCTCCGAGCGTTCTTAATATACAAGCACTCATTCCTTCGAAAAATGGCCAAAATCAATCATACGTCACGACGAAATGGTGAGTTCAATCTAAAACGATCGTTACATTTTCAAAACGTACTTATGGGCCCAAAACGGACACCGCGTGCAAAAGTTACGTTCAATTCTTCGTACGTCGAGAATCCAAGCGTTCCAAATATGCAAGTGCTCATTCTTTCGAAAAATGGTCGAAATCCCTCATACGTCACGACGAAGTGGTGAGTTCAATCCAAAACGGTCGCTTCATTTCCAAAAAGTACTTATGGATGCAAAACGGACACCGTGTGTAAAAGTTACGCTCAATTCTTCGTCCGTCGACTCTCCAAGCGTTCTAAATATGCAAGTGCTCATTCCTTCGAAAAATGGCCAAAATCACTCGTACGTCATGACGAAGTGGTGAGTTCAATCCAAAACGGTCGCTACGTTTCCAAAAAGTACTTATGGGCCCAAAACGGACACCATGTGGAAACGTTACGCTCAATTCTTTGTACGTCGACAATCCAAGCGTTCCAAATATGCAAGTGCTCATTCTTTCGAAAAATGGCCGAAATCCTTCATACGTCACGACGAAGTGGTGAGTTCAATCCAAAACGGACGCTACATCTCCAGAAAGTACTTATGGGCCCAAAACGGACACCGTGTGCAAAAGTTACGCTCAATTCTTCGCACGCCGACAATCCAAGCGTTCCAAATATGCAAGTGGTCATTCTTCCGAAAAATGGCCGAAATCCTTCATACGTCACGACGAAGTGGTGAGTTCAATCCAAAACGGACGCTACATCTCCAGAAAGTACTTATGGGCCCAAAACGGACACCGTGTGCAAAAGTTACGCTCAATTCTTCGCACGCCGACAATCCAAGCGTTCCAAATATGCAAGTGGTCATTCTTCCGAAAAATGGCCGAAATCCTTCATACGTCACGACGAAGTGGTGAGTTCAATCCAAAACGGACGCTACATCTCCAGAAAGTACTTATGGGCCCAAAACGGACACCGTGTGCAAAAGTTACGCTCAATTCTTCGCACGCCGACAATCCAAGCGTTCCAAATATGCAAGTGGTCATTCTTCCGAAAAATGGCCGAAATCCTTCATACGTCACGACGAAGTGGTGAGTTCAATCCAAAACGGTCGCTACATTTCCAAAAAGTTCTTATGGGCCCAAAACGGACCCCGTGTGCAAAAGTTACGCTCAATTCTTCGGACGCCGACAATCCAAACGTTCCAAATATGCAAGTGGTCATTCTTTCGAAAAATGGCCGAAATCCCTCATATGTCACGATGAAGTGGTGAGTTCAATCCA
>NW_019232500.1:0-2671 GCF_002742605.1 Olea europaea var. sylvestris
TGTCAAATTTTAGTCGATTCCAACATCGTCGCGAAAAATGACGAAATTGCCCTCGGCGCGATTTTTGTTTCCGAACAATCAGTGAAATTTTAGCCGATTCCGACACCGTCGCGAAAAATATGGAAATTGCCCCCGGTGCGATTTTTGTTTCCGATCAATCGGTCAAATTTTAGCCGATTCCGACACCATCGCGAAAAATATGGAAATTGCCCCCGGCGCGATTTTTGTTTCCGATCAATCGGTCAAATTTTGGCCGATTCCGACACCGTCGCGAAAAATATGGAAATTGCCCCCGGTGCGATTTTTGTTTCCGATCAGCCTGTCAAATTTGAGCCCATTTCGACACCATTAGAAAAAATGACGAAATTGCCCGCGGCGCGATTTTTGTTTCCGATCAGCCTGTCAAATTTGAGCCCATTTCGACACCATTAGAAAAAATGACGAAATTGCCCGCGGCGCGATTTTTGTTTCCGATCAGCCTGTCAAATTTGAGCCCATTTCGACACCATTAGAAAAAATGACGAAATTGCCCGCGGCGCGATTTTTGTTTCCGATCGATCGGTCAAATTTAAGCCGATTCCGACAACGTCGCGAAAAATGACGAAATTGCCCCGGCGCGCGATTTTTGTTTCCGATCGATCGGTCAAATTATAGCCGATTCCGACACCGTCACAAAAAATGACGAAATTGCCCTCGACGCAATTTTTGTTTCTGATCAATCGGTCAAATTTTAGCCGATTTCGACACCGTCGCGAAAAATGTCGAAATTGCCCCCGGCGCGATTTTTGTTTCCGATCATTCGGTCAAATTTCAGCCGATTCGGACACCGTCGCGAAAAATGAAGAAATAGCCCCCGACGCGATTTTTGTTTCCGATCGATTGGTCGAATTTAAGCCGATTCCGACAACGTAGCGAAAAATGTCGAAATTGCCCCAGCGCGCGATTTTTGTTTCCGATCGATCGGTCAAATTTTACCCTATTCCGACAACGTCGCGAAAAATGACGAAATTGTCCCCGACGCGATTTCTGTATCCGATCAATCTGTCAAATTTTAGCTAATTCAAACACCGTCGCGAAAAATGACAAAATTGCCCTGGCGCGATTTTTCTTTCCGATCAATCTGTAAAATTTTTTCCCATTCCGACACCGTCGCAAAAAATGACGAAATTGCCCCCGGTGCAATTTTTGTTTCCGATCAATCGGTCAAATTTTAGCCGATTCCGACACCGTCACGAAAATTGACGAAATTGCCCCCGGCGCGATTTTTGTTACCGATCAATCAGTCAAATTTTAGCCGATTCCGACAGCGTCGCGAAAAATGACGAAATTGCCCCCGGCGCGATTTTTGTTACCGATCAATCAGTCAAATTTTAGCCGATTCCGACAGCGTCGCGAAAAATGACGAAATTGCCCCCGGCGCGATTTTTGTTACCGATCAATCAGTCAAATTTTAGCCGATTCCGACAGCGTCGCGAAAAATGACGAAATTGCCCCCGGCGCGATTTTTGTTACCGATCAATCAGTCAAATTTTAGCCGATTCCGACAGCGTCGCGAAAAATGACGAAATTGCCCCCGGCGCGATTTTTGTTACCGATCAATCAGTCAAATTTTAGCCGATTCCGACACCGTCACGAAAATTGACGAAATTGCCCCCGGCGCGATTTTTGTTTCTGAACAATAGGTTAAATTTTAGACGATTCCGACACCGTGGCGAAAAATGGCGAAATTGCCCCCGGCGCGATTCTTGTTTCCGACGAATCTGTCAAATTTTAGTCGATTCCAACATTGTCGCGAAAAATGACGAAATTGCCCTCGGCGCGATTTTTGTTTCCGAACAATCAGTCAAATTTTAGCCGATTCCGACACCGTCGCGAAAAATATGGAAATTGCCCCCGGCATGATTTTTGTTTCCGATCAATCTGTAAAATTTTAGCCGATTCCGACACCGTCGCTAAAAATGACGAAATTGCCCCCGGCGCGATTTTTGTTTCCGATCAATCGGTCAAATTTTGGCCGATTCCGACACCGTCGCGAAAAATGACGATATTGCCCCCGACGCGATTTTTGTTTCCGATCGATCGGTCAAATTATAGCCGATTCCGACACCGTCGCAAAATATGACGAAATTGCCCCGGGCGCAATTTTTGTTTCTGATCAATCGGTCAAACTTTAGCCGATTTCGACACCGTCGCGAAAAATGTCGAAATTGCCCCCGGCGCGATTTTTGTTTCCAATCAATCGGTCAAATTTCAGCCGATTCCGACACCGTCGCGAAAAATGAAGAAATAGCCCCCGACGCGATTTTTGTTTCCGATCGATCGGTCAAATTTAAGCCGATTCCGACAACGTCGCGAAAAATGACGAAATTGCCCCCACGACCGATTTTTGTTTACAATCGATCGGTCAAATTATAGCCGATTCCGACACCGTCACAAAAAATGACGAAATTGCCCTCGGCGCAATTTTTGTTTCTGATCAATCGGTCAAATTTTAGCCGATTTTGACACCGTCGCGAAAAATGTCGATATTGCCCCCGGCGCGATTTTTGTTTCCGATCATTCGGTCAAATTTCAGCCGATTCCGACATCGTCGCGAAAAATGAAGAAATAGCCCCCGACGCGATTTTTGTTTCCGATCGATCGGTCAAATTTAAGCCGATTCCGACAACGT
>NW_019232501.1:0-2671 GCF_002742605.1 Olea europaea var. sylvestris
ATTCTAGTTAAATTTGATTAGAAAAATTTTGTCAAATTCGATTGGAAAATTTTTGTCAAATTTGATTGGAAACGCGCCAATGATAACATTCAGTTGAAATTTTAGTGAAATTCTATTGGAAACGCACTACGAACAAAATCGTGGTGAAATTTTAGTCAAATTCGATTGCAAACGCACTAACGAATAAAATTCTGGTGAATTTCATTCAAATTTGATTAGAAACACGCTAATTAACAAAATCCCAGTGAAATTTTAGTCAAATTCGATTGCAAACGCACTAACGAATAAAATTCTGGTGAATTTCATTCAAATTTGATTAGAAACACGCTAATTAACAAAATTCCAGTGAAATTTTAGTCAAATTTGATTGAAATCGCGCCAATGAACCTAATCCATGTGAAATTTTATTCAAATTTGATGGGAAAACATGCCAACGAAAAAAATTCAGATGATATTTTAGTCAAATTTGATCTGATACAAGCCCATGAACGAACCCAGGTGAAATTTTAGTCAAATTTGATTGGAAACATACCAATGAACAAAACTTAAGTGAAATTTTAGCCAAATGTGAATGGAAACGCGCCAATGAAAAAATTCGCTTGAAATTTTGTCAAATTTGATTTGAAATGTGCCAATGAACCAAAGTCGAGTGAAATTCTAGTCAAATTTGATTAGAAAAATTTTGTCAAATTTGATTTGAAATGTGCCAATGAACCAAAGTCGAGTGAAATTCTAGTCAAATTTGATTGACAACGCGCCAATGAACAAAATTCAGTTGAAATTTTAGTCAAATTCGATTGGAAACGCACTACGAACAAATCCTGGTAAAATTTTAGTCAAATTTGATTAGAAACACGTTAATTAACAAAATCCAGTTTAAATTTTAGTTAAATTTGAATGAAAACGTGTCAATGAAAAAGTTAGCTTGAAATTTAGTCGCATTTGATTCGAAATGCGCCAATGAACCAAAGTTGTGTGAAATTCTAGTCAAATTTGATTGGAAACGTGGTAATGAGCAAAATTCAGATGAAATTTTAGTCAAATTCGATTAAAAACGAACTAACGAACAAAATCCTGGTGAAATTCTAGTTAAATTTGATTAGAAAAATTTTGTCAAATTCGATTGGAAAATTTTTGTCAAATTTGATTGGAAACGCGCCAATGAATAACATTTAGTTAAAATTTTAGTGAAATTCTATTGGAAACGCACTACGTACAAAATCCTGGTGAAATTTTAGTCAAATTTGATTAGAAATATGCTAATTAACAAAATCCCGATGAAATTTTAGTTAAATTTGAATGAAAATGCGCCAACAAAAAAATTAGCTTGAAATTTTGTCATATTTGATTCGAAATGTGCCAATGAACCAAAGTCGAGTGAAATTCTAATTAAATTTGTTTGGAAACGTGCCAATGAAGAAAAGTCAGTCGAAATTTCTGTACAATTCGATTAGAAACGCACTAAAGAACAAAATTTTGGTGAAATTTTAGTCCAATTTGATTAGAAACACGCTAATCCCGATGATATTTTAGTGAAATTTTAATGAAAAAGCGCCAACAAAAAAATTTGCTTGAAATTTAGTCACATTTGATTCGAAATGTGCCAATGAACCAAAGTTGTGTAAAATTCTAGTCAAATTCAATTGGAAATGCACCAATGAACCAAATTCAGATGAAATTTTAGTCAAATTCGATTGCAAACATACTAACGAATAATACCTTGGTGAAATTTCAATCAAATTTGATTAGAAACACGCTAATTAACAAAATCCCAGTGAAATTTTCGTCAAATTTGATTGAAATTGTGCTAATGAACCAAATTTATGTGAAATTTTATTCAAATATGATGGGAAACATTCCAACGAACAAAATTCAGATGAAATTTTGGTCAAATTTGATTTGATACAAGCCCATGAACGAACCCAGGTGAAATTTTACTCAAATTTGAATAAAAACGTTCCAAAAAAAAATTTAGCTTGAAATTTAGTCACATTTGATTCAAAATGTGCCAATGAACCAAAGTCATGTGAAATTCTAGTCAAATTTGATTGGAAACGCGCCAACGAACAAAATTCGAGTGAAATTTTTGTCAAATTTGATGAGAAACAAGCTAATTAAGAAAATTCTAGTAAAATTTTAGTTAAATTTGAATGGAATCGCGCCAACTAAAAAATTAGCTTGAAAATTAGTCAAATTTGATTCGAAATGTGCCAATAAACTAAAGTCGTGTGAAATTCTAATCAAATTCGATTGAAAACTTGCCAATGAACAAAATTCAGATGAAATTTTCATTAAATTCGATTGCAAACGCACTAATGAATGAAATCCTGGTGAAATTTCAATCAAATTTGTTAGAAACACGCTAATTAACAAAATCTTAGTGAAATTTTAGTCAAATTTGATTGAAATCGTGCCAATGAACCGAATCCATGTGAAATTTTATTCAAATTTGATTGGAAACATGCCAATGAACAAAATTCCGATGAATTTTTAGTCAAATTTGATTTGATACAATCCCTTGAACGTGCTCGGGTTAAATTTTAGTCAAATTTGATTGGAAACATACCGACGAACAAAACTTATGTGAAATTTTAGCCAAATGTGAATAGAAACGCCTCAACGAAAAAATTCACTTGAAATTTTATCAAATTTGATTCGAAATGTGCCAATG
>NW_019232502.1:0-2670 GCF_002742605.1 Olea europaea var. sylvestris
GATGAGACCAAAATGATTTTAAAATTCTCAACTTAGCAGCATTTTTACATAGATGTTCTATTCATATAGCATTAGATCCTTGATTCATGATTGCAGTGGATTAATTGTCAAATTTCAAAACCAGTAAGTTGTAAAATAAATAATTCTTTAATTTGTGCTGAGTTATCCAAATATATTTGGAGACAAAGGTACATAAAAGTATCTAACTATTTTTTAAGCTTAGCCAAACATGAAGATCTGATTTATTAATCAAATAGCAATTGAAGTAATGAAAGAACCATTGAGGAGAAAAATTAGTGTTACTACTGAAGACACAGGAACTTGAAATAAGACATGTACCTGAAAATATTGCCTTTCGCTGTTGCACCAAGAACCAATACATCAATTCCTGATTGCTTTACAAATTCAGTTATTGCTTTGGTTACATCTGTGTCTTCTAGAAGAACATCATAGCATGATATCTGACAAATGAGCATTAGAATGTAAAGCATGAATAAGAAACTAAAGAAATGCTCGTCTGGTAAAGGATTTTCCCTTTTTATGTTCTTTCCAGATCAATTAGAGGATATCCAGTATCCTCACTGTTGAGGACACATTTATTTATTTTGAATTCCGACTTTAACAAAGGCCTTACAGGTGCATAGTTTTCACAGAGGCAGCGGCCTACCTGAACTCAAAGCCTTTGCCTGTTCTAACTAGCACAGCGTCTAAGAGTTTAAAAAGAAATAGTAATTTTCTACTATTAAGTATAATAAAAGCAAATATGTCTGAATCTTGAATACTCACATCTTTCCTTGCACAGTATACATGGAAAGGAAGGAACAATGCCTTTGTTTGTGCAGCAGATTCCCCATTAGTCGACCCATTATCATCCATATCAGAAATCTGGTTAGGCCCTGCACCAGAAAATGTTATAAGCAACTTGCATTGTTAACAATTAAAATACCCTGAATGTCAGTAGAGACATGAGAAATCAAAGAAGGACTAATCGAATTTGGCTTAGTGCATTTTAACTGGTAACTGTTTACACACACTTAAAGAAACCAAGCACTTTTAACTGGTGGAACGTCTCAACAAATATGATAATTTTAATTAATGCAACATATATTTTGTATCTAAATCTTAAGTATGATAACTTCAGAACTCTTTCTTTTAGGAAAACGTCTCAATTCTCAAGCATATTCAACTGAATGCTACTAGAAATGTAAAAGCAATGTGGAGGACATGGTCTCAATCTCTTACCAAATCATTCTCATGCCAATCTCAAGTTTTGCAAATTGATTATATACTAATCAAGCTGTTTTGAAACTAACTTTTTAACATACTACCAAAATAAGTAGATTCTTTTACTTACGAAAAATGAAACCTATTCAAACGTGCACGGAAACAAAAAATTACTCAAAACACCACCACCCCCACGTCCGCCCTGCCGTCCCGCCCGAGCCAAAAAACCAGCACTACAATTTGCAGGCAAGCAACTGCACAAATATGTACACTACCCAGAGAGAGAGAGAGAGAGAAATGTACTTGGCAAAGGAAGAGATGCGGACGTAGCAAAAAATGGTGAACTCTGTTTTGCTTTAACATGGATCATAATTAGGGTCTGACCTTTGGCAACAAGATTTTCAACAGTCCATTTCAGAGAAATTTGGCTTCCTTTATCCCTGTCAATTGCAACCGCAATCAACCTTGAAGACATTCCATGATTGATATGTGGAGGCCACACCATATTTCGTTGCACTTCCCAGACCCAGATAAATAACAACAATTGCAAATCCCAAGCAACGAAATATGATGGATCAACACATTAATTAATTCCTCGCAGTTCAAAAGAAAAAATTGCAAAATCCCCTTCTCAATTAACAGATAAAAAGAAGATTTCTACCAAATCCTCTCTTATCCGAAATGGACAATCAGATTCACACAAGGTAGAAATATTTTCTCTCTTTCCATCTCCATGTGCACTGAGACGTGTAAGAGGAGCTCCGTTTTCAGCGGGCATTGGTTGCTCTACGGCTACTTTGATTGCGAAAATTTTCATTGGTTTTTTCTGCCTACGAGAGTAACGAGAGAAAATCCCTTATAATCTGCATTAAATTAATCCATTTTGTTAAAAATCATATTTTTATACATTTTAATAAAAGTTAATAAAATGTGTAGAGTTGAAAAGTTAATAAAAATTGTGAATCCTATAAACTATGTTGTTAAAATTAAATTTTGATTTCAACTTAAATTCTCATCAACTTTTAAGGTACACGAACATGCTTTTAAATCTTATTGCGTCTAATTCGATGCATCAAATACACATTCAAATGTTGTTTTGTTAAACTTTATTTTTTTAAATATCAGATTTTAGTAAATTTTGACAAAAGATGATGAAATGTATTGTTGAAAATTGGAAAGCTGATAAAACGTCATGATGTGTGGTTAAAATTATTTATTGTGATTTAAGTTTTTATTGACTTTTTATTAAGAAAGTAAAGTAAAAGGAAAATTTGCATTTTCAGAGAGTATATACTTTCCAGCATAATTTATAAGCTTTCCTAGGATACTAAGGAGAGATATTTTTGTGTCAATGGTTCACAAATTTCTTGTTTTAATATTTATTGTATAATTTTATGAAAATTCATAACATAATAGATAATTGCGTCATTACCTTTGCTCACAAAG
>NW_019232503.1:0-1918 GCF_002742605.1 Olea europaea var. sylvestris
ATCGGAAACAAAAATCGCGCCGGGGGTAATTTCGTCATTTTACGCGACTGTGCCGAAATGGGCTTAAATTTGGCAGGTTGATCGAAAATAAAAATCGCTCCGAGGGCAATTTCGTCATTTTTCGCGACTGTGTCGAAATGGGCTAAAATTTGACAGGTAGATCGGAAACAAAAGCCGCGTCGGGTCAATTTCGTCTTTTTTCGCGACTGTGTCGGAAAGGGCTTAAATTTGGCAGGTTGATCGGAAACAAAAATTGCGCCGGGGGCAATTTCGTCATTTTTCGCGACTGTGCCGAAATGGGCTAAAATTTGACTTGTTGATCGGAAACAAAAATGGTGCCGGGGGCAATTTCGTCATTTTACGAGACTGTGTCAGAATGGGCTTAAATTTGGCAGGTTGATCGGAAATAAGAATCGCGCCGGGGGCAATTTCGTCGTTTTTCACGACTGTGTCGAAATGGGCTTAAATTTGACAGGTAGATCGGAAACAAAAACCGCGCCGGGTCAATTTCGTCTTTTTTCGCGACTGCGTCTGAATGGTCTTAAATTTCGCAGGTTGATCGGAAATAAAAATCGCTCCGGGGGCAATTTCGTCATTTTTCGCGACTGTGTCAAGATGGGCTAAAATTTGACTGGTTGATCGGAAAAAAATAGCGCCGTGGGCAATTTCGTCATTTTACGCGACTGTGTCGGAATGGGCTTAAATTTGGCAGGTTAATCGGAAATAAAAACCGCGCCGAGGGCAATTTCGTCATTTTTCGCGAATGTGTCGAAATTGGCTAAAATTTGACTGGTTGATCGGAAACAAAATCGCGCCGGGTCAATTTTGTCTTTTTTCGCGACTGTGTCGGAATGGGTTTAAATTTGGCAGGTTGATCGGAAATAAAAATCGCGCTGGGGGCAAATTTGTCATTTTTCGCGACTGTGTCAAAATGGGCTAAAATTTGACTGGTTGATCGGAAACAAAATGGCGCCGGGGCAATTTCGTCTTTTTTCGCGACTGTGTCGGAATGGGCTTAAATTTGGAAGGTTTATCGGAAATAAGAATTGCGCCGGGGGCAATTTCGTCATTTTTCACAACTGTGTCCAAATGGGCTTAAATTTGACAGGTAGATCGGAAACGAAAATCGCGCCGGGTCAATTTCGTCTTTTTCCGCGACTATGTCGGAATGGGCTTAAATTTGGCAGCTTGATCGGAAATAAAAATCGCGCCGGGGGCAATTTCGTCATTTTTCGCGACTGTGCCGAAATGGGCTAAAATTTTTACTGGTTGATCGGAAATAAAAATCGCGCCGAGGGCAATTTCATCATTTTACGCGACTGTTTCTGAATGGGCTTAAATTTGGCAGGTTGATCGGAAACAAAAATCGCGCCGGGGGCAATTTCGTCATTTTTCGCGACTGTGCCGAAATGGGCTAAAATTTTTACTGGTTGATCGGAAATAAAAATCGCGCCGAGGGCAATTTCATCATTTTACGCGACTGTTTCTGAATGGGCTTAAATTTGGCAGGTTGATCGGAAATAAAAATCGTGCCGGGAGCAATTTCGTCATTTTTCACGACTGTGTCGAAACGGGCTAAAATTCGACTGATAGATCGGAAAAAAAAATAGCGCCGGGTCAATTTCGTCTTTTTTCGCGACTGTGTCGGAATGGGCTTAAATTTGGCAGGTTGATCGGAAACAAAAATCGCGCCGGGGGCAATTTCGTAATTTTTCGCGACTTTGCCGAAATGGGCTAAAATTTGACTGGTTGATCGGAAACAAAAATAGCGCCGGGGGTAATTCCGTCATTTTACGCGACTGTGTCGGAATAGACTTAAATTTGGCAGGTTGATAGGAAATAAAAATCGCGCTGGGGGCAATTTCGTCATTTTTCACGACTGTGTCGAAATGGGCTAAAATTTGACAGGTAGATCGGA
>NW_019232503.1:2460-2670 GCF_002742605.1 Olea europaea var. sylvestris
AGTCATTTTTCACGACTGTGTCGAAATGGGCTTAAATTTGACAGGTTGATCGGAAACAAAAACCGCGCCGGTTCAATTTCGTCTTTTTTCGCGACTGTGTCGGAAAGGGCTTAAATTTGGCAGGTTTATCGGAAACAAAAATCGCGCCGGGGGCAATTTCATCATTTTTCGCGACTGTGCCGAAATGGGCTAAAATTTGACTTGTTGATC
>NW_019232504.1:0-2670 GCF_002742605.1 Olea europaea var. sylvestris
TTCGCCAAAAATGAGCAAATCCGAAGTTATCTAGAAATCAAAAACCACTTTTCATTAGCTCGATTCCAATCGAATTAGATGAGCAATTCGCCAAAAGTGAACAGACCCGAAGTTATCATGAAATCAAAAGCTACTTTTCATTGGCTTGGTTTCAATTGATTTACACTAGCAATTTGCCAAAAATGAACAAACCCGAAGTTATCACGAAGTGAAAAACTACTTTTCTTTGGCTTGATTCCAATTGAATTAGACTAGTAATTCGCCAAAAATGAACAAACCCAAAGTTATCATGAATTCAAAGGCCACTTTTCATTGGCTCGATTCCAATCGAATTGGAGTAGCAATTTTCCAAAAATGAACAAACTCGAAGTTATCATGAAATCAAAATCCACTTTTCATTGGCTCGATTTCTATAGATTTGGACTAGCAATTCGCCAAAAATGAACAAACCCGAAGTTATTGTGAAATCAAAAACCACTTTTCATTAGCTCGATTCCAATCGAATTGGACGAGCAATTCGCCAAAAATGAACAAACCCAAAGTTTTCATGAAATGAAAAATCGCTTTTCTTTGGCCCGATTCCAATCGATTTAGACTAGCAATTCGTCGAAAACGAACAAACCGGAAGTTATCCTGAAATGAAACACCCCTTTTCTTTGGCTCGATTCCAATCGCGTTAGATAGCAATTCGCCAAAAACAAACAAGCCAGAAGTTATCGTGAAATCAAAAGCCACTTTTCATTGGCTCGATTTCAATCGATTTAAACTAACAATTCGCCAAAAACGAACAAACCCGATGTTATCATGAAATGAAAAACCACTTTTCTTTGGCCCGATTCCAATCGAATAAGACTAGCAATTCCCCAAAAACGAATAAAGCCAAAGTTATCCCAAAATCAAAAGCCACCTTTCATTGCCTCGATTCCAATCGAATTGGAGTAGTAATTCGCCAAAAATGGACAAACCCGAAGTTATCATGAAAACAAAATCCACTTCTCATTGGCTCGATTCCTGTAGATTTAGACTAGCAATTCGTAAAAAATGAACAAATTCGAAGTTAGCGTGAAATCAAAAACCACTTATCATTAGCTTGATTCCAATCGAATTAGACGAGCAATTCGCTAAAAATGAACAAGCCTGAAGTTATCATGAAATGAAAAACCGCTTTTCTTTGGCCCGATTCCAATCGATTTAGACTAGTAATTCGTCGAAAAAGAACAAACCCGAAGTTATCATGAAATGTAAAACCACTTTTCTTTGTCTCGATTTCAATCGAATTAGATAGCAATTCGCCAAAAACAAATAAACCCGAAGTTATCATGAAATCAAAAGCCACTTTTCACTTGCTCGATTCCAATCGATTTAGACTAGCAGTTCGCCAAAAACGAACAAACCCGAAGTTATCATGAAATGAGAAATCACTTTTCTTTGGCTCGATTCCAATCGAATTAGACTAGCAGTTCGCCAAAAACAAACAAACCCAAAGTTGTCATGAAATCGAAAGCCACTTTTCACTTGCTCGATTTCAATCGAATTATACTAGCAATTCGCCAATAATGAACAAACCTGAAGATTTCATGAAATGAAAAACCACTTTTTATTGGCTCGATTCCAATCGAATTAGACTAGCAATTCGCCTAAAACGAATGAATCCGAAGTTATCATGAAATGAAAAACCGCTTTCCTTTGGCTCGATTCCAATCAATTTAGACTAGCAATTCGCCAAAAATGAACAAACCCGAAGTTATCATGAAATGAAAAACCGCTTTCCTTTGGCTCGATTCCAATCAATTTAGACTAGCAATTCGCCAAAAATGAACAAACCCGAAGTTATCATGAAATGAAAACCACTTTTCTTTGGCTCGATTCCAATCGAATTAGACTAGTAATTCACTAAAAACGAACAAATCCGAAGTTATAGTGAAATCAAAAACCACTTTTCATTAGCACGATTCCAATCGAATTAGATGAGCAATTCGCCAAAAAGGAACAAACTCGAAGTTGTCATGAAATGAGAAATTGCTTTTCTTTGGCTCGATTCCAATCAATTTAGACTAGCAATTCGCCGAAAACAAACAATCCCGAAGTTCTCATGAAATGAAAAACCACTTTTCTTTGGCTCGATTCCAATCTAATTAGACTATCGATCGGCCAAAAACGAACAAAGATGAAGTTATCATAAAATCAAAAACCACTTTTCATTCGCTCGATTCCAATCGAATAAAACTTGCAATTTGCCAAAAACGAACAAACCCAAAGTTATCATGAAATCAAAAGCCACATTTCTTGGCTCGATTCCGATCGATTTAGACTAGCAATTCACAAAAAATGAAAAAACCCAAAGATATCATGAAATCAAAAGCCACTTTTCATTGGCTCAATTCAAGTGGGATTGGACTAGCGATTCGCCAAAAACAAACAAACACGAAGTTATCATGAAATGAAAAATCACTTTTCTTTGGCTCGATTCCAATCGAATTCGACTAGCAATTCACCAAAATGGAGCAAACCAGAAGTTATCATGAGTGAAAAACCACTTTTCTTGGCTCGATTCCAATCGATTTAGGCTAGCAATTCGCCGAAAACAAACAAACCTGAAGTTATCATGAAATGAAAAGCCACTTTTCTTTGGCACGATTCCAATCGAATTAGACAAGCAATTCGCCAAAA
>NW_019232505.1:0-924 GCF_002742605.1 Olea europaea var. sylvestris
TCGCGAAAAATGACGAAATTGCCCCGGCGCGATTTTTGTTTCCGATCAACCCGCCAAATTTCAGCCCATTCCGATACCGTCGCGAAAAATGACGAAATTGCCCCCGGCTCGGTTTTTGTTTCCGATCAACCTGCCAAATTTCAGCCCATTCCGACCCCGTCACGAAAAATAACGAAATTGACCCCTGCGCGATTTTTGTTTCCAATCAATCTGTCAAATTTTAGCCCATTTCGACCCCGTCGCGAAAAATGGCGAAATTGCCCCCGGCGCGATTTTTGTTTCCGATCAATCTGCCAAATTTTAGCCCATTCTGACGCCGTCGCGAAAAATGACGAAATTGCCCCCGGCGCGATTTTTGTTTCCGATCAATCTGTCAAGTTTTAGCCCATTCCGCCACCTTCGCGAAAAATGACGAAATTGCCCCTCGCGCAGTTTTCGTTTCCGATCAACCTGTCAAATTTTAGCCCATTCCGACACCGTCGCTAAAAATGACGAAATTGCACCCGGCACGATTTTTTTTCAGATCAATGTATCAAAATTTAACCCATTCCGACACCATCGCGAAAAATGACGAAATTGCCCCCGGCGCGATTTTTGTTTCCGATCAATCAGAGAAATTTTAGCCGATTTCGACACCGTCGCGAAAAATGACGAAATTGCCCCCCTCGAGATTTTTGTATCCTATCACCCTATCAAATTTTAGCCCATTCCGACACCGTCGCGAAAAATGACGAAGTTGCCCCAGTCGCGATTTTTGTTTCCGATCAACCTGTCAAATTTCAGCCCATTCCGACACCGTCGCTAAAAATGACGAAATTGCACCCGGCACGATTTTTTTTCAGATCAATGTATCAAAATTTAACCCATTCCGACACCATCGCGAAAAATGACGAAATTGCCCCCGGCGCGATTTTTGTTTCCGAT
>NW_019232505.1:1483-1722 GCF_002742605.1 Olea europaea var. sylvestris
TGAAATTCCCCCGGCGCGATTTTTGTTTTCGATCAACCTGTCAAATTTTAGCCCATTCCGACACCGTCGCGAAAAATGACGAAATTGCCCCCGGCACGATTTTTGTTTTCGATCAAACTGTCAAATTTTAGCCCATTCCGACACCGTCGCGAAAAATGACGAAATTGCCCCCGGCACGATTTTTGTATCCTATCAACCTGCCAAATTTCAGCCCATTCCGATACCGTCGCGAAAAATGA
>NW_019232505.1:1807-2670 GCF_002742605.1 Olea europaea var. sylvestris
TCAGCCCATTCCGACACTGTCGCGAAAAATGACGAAATTGACCCCTGCGCGATTTTTGTTTCCTATCAATCTGTCAAATTTTAGCCCATTTCGACCCCGTCGCGAAAAATGACGAAATCGCCCCCGGCGCGATTTTTGTTTCCGATCAATCTGTCAAATTTTAGCCCATTCCGACACCGTCGCGAAAAATGACGAAATTGCCCCGGCGCGATTTTTGTTTCCGATCAACCCGCCAAATTTCAGCCCATTCCGATACCTTCGCAAAAAATGACGAAATTGCCCCCGGCGCGAATTTTGTTTCCGATCAACCCGCCAAATTTCAGCCCATTTCGACCCCGTCGCGAAAAATGACGAAATTGGCCCCTGCGCAATTTTTGTTTCCGATCAATGTGTCAAATTTTAGCCCATTTCGACCCCGACGCGAAAAATGACGAAATTGGCCCCTGCGCGATTTTTGCTTCCGATCAATCTGTCAAATTTTAGCCCATTTCGACCCCGTCGCCAAAAATGACGAAATTGCCCGCGGAGCGATTTTTGTCTCCGATCAATCTGTCAAATTTTAGCCCATTCCGACACCGTCGCGAAAAATGACGAAATTGCCCCCGGCGCGATTTTTGTTTCCGATCAACCTGCCAAATTTCAGCCCATTCCGACCCCGTCACGAAAAATAACGAAATTGACCCCTGCGCGATTTTTGTTTCCAATCAATCTGTCAAATTTAGCCCATTTCGACCCCGTCGCGAAAAATGGCGAAATTGCCCCCGGCGCGATTTTTGTTTTCGATCAATCTGTCAAGTTTTAGCCCATTCCGCCACCTTCGCGAAAAATGACGAAATTGCCCCTCGCGCAGTTTTTGTTTCCGA
>NW_019232506.1:0-2669 GCF_002742605.1 Olea europaea var. sylvestris
CAATGAAGAAGTTCTATTCACCGAAATCATACCATCATGGAGGCTATACTTCGACGAGGCAGCCTGAAGTTATGGTGCTAGAGTAGGAGTGGTCTTCATCATTCCTCATGATCTCGTCATGCCCTACTCATTTGCCTTAACCGAGAAATGTTCGAATAATGTGGCAGAATATCAAGCTCTTATCATCGGCTTAGAGACAGCTTTAGATATGGATATTCACCAGCTGGAAGTCTTTGGAGATTCTAAATTGATAATCAACCAACTTTTAGCTGAATATGAAGTCCGTAATTCAGACTTGAAGCCATATCATGAACATGCGGCAATGCTTATGAGACGATTTGATTCGATAAAAATCAAATTCGTCCCGAGAAGTGAAAATAAGGAAGTTGATACCTTAGCTAATTTGGCTGCTGTTTTAGCTAGATCAGATGAAGAATTTTCCCACTCCATATCAATTGATCAAAGATGGGTGCTTCCGTCATTGCTACCCAATAATTTGGAAGAAAACAATAGTGTCGAAGTAGTCGAAGATGAGGAAAGAGAAGATTGGAGACAGCCAATAATTGATTTCCTTCAACATCAAAAGCTACCAGATAATCCAAGGCAAAAAACAGAAATCAAGAGGCGTGCCTCTCGCTTTATCTTTTATAAGGGAACACTTTATCGACGATCATTTGATGGAGTTTTCCTTCGATGCCTAAGTAATGGTAAAGCAATGCAGGTCGTTGAAGAAGCCCACTCTGGAATTTGTGGTGCCCACCAGTCTGGACCTAAACTCCATTTTCGAATAAAGAGGATGGGATATTACTGGCCAACTATGGTATAAGACTCCATGGCTTATGCAAGAAAATGTGAAGCTTGTCAAATCCATGCAAATTTCATCTATCAACCTCCAGAACCATTACATCCAACAATAGCTTCATGGCCGTTTGATACATGGGGTCTTGATGTAATTGGACCTATAACTCCAAAGTCTTCAGCAGGGCATGCATACATCCTCACCGGGACCGACTACTTTTCTAAGTGGGCCGAAACCATACCATTGAAGGAAGTAAAGAAATAAAATGTCGCAGATTTCATTTGTATCTAAATCATTTATCGATATGGTGTCCCGCAACATATCATAACTGATAATGGCAAGCCATTTTGTAATAGCCACATAAACAATTTATGTGCAAAGTTAGGATTCAAACAGTACAACTCGTCCATGTACAATGCGGCAGCTAACGGATTGGCAGAGGCATTCAACAAAACACTGTGCAGTCTGCTGAAAAAGGTTGTCTCCAAATCAAAAGGAGATTGGCATGAGAAAATCGATGAAGTCTTATGGGCTTATCGAACTACTTATCGGACTCCAACACAAGCCACTCCTTATGCCTTAGTATATGGGGTAAAAGCTGTCCTTCCCCTGGAGTGTCAAATTCCATCATTTCGAATTACTATCCAGTAAGGTTTGACAACTGAAGAAAATGTCCGCCTTCGATTGGAAGAGCTAGAAGCATTGGATGAGAAGAGGTTAGAAGCACAAATGCATCTAGAGTGCTATCAAGCTCGAATGGCCAAGTCTTTTAACAAAAAGGTGCGATCAAGATCATTTCAAGTTGGAGATCTGGTACTTTCCGTGCGCAGGCCAATCATAATCACTAGAAAAACAGGGGGCAAGTTTCAACCTAAATGGGACGGTCAATTTCTTGTTACTCATGCATTCACTAATGGAGCGTACAAGATCGTTGACAAAGATGGATTGCAAATCGGACCTATCAATGGAAAATTTTTAAAGCGTTTTTACGCCTGAAGTTCTTTATTTTTAAATTTTTCATTGTACAAAAAAATTGTGTTCTTGTAATGAACTACGTTCGACTTGATCCCGTTTGGGTACGTAGGCAGCTTGAATAAATTATGAATTCAAGTTCAGTCACAACTAATAAATTCATTCAATTGTTTATCAATTGCTGTAAAAAAACACAAGAAATATGAAAAAGAAAAGTTCATCCAAATAAAAATAGTAAGTCAAAATTCAAACAATATGGTCTTAAAAAAAAGATCAACAATTCATGACTTCCTTTTCTGGTCAATGGATGCTATGCTAGCGACATCTCTTACCTGTGCTTCTTCCAATGCTACCTTCTTGGTTCCAATCATACTTTTGTCTTCCTCTTGGACTTGAAGTTCATCACGAAGTATATCTAGCTCAAAGGTTAGCTCACTAATTTTGCCTCTCAACGAAGAACACGTGGAATCCTTTACTTCCAGCTGAATGTTCAAAAGTTTCAACTCCTCCACCTTTTCTTCAACGGTTGGACAATCCAAGTGCTGCTTTCTTTTAGACAATTAAGAGTCAATTTTTTTCAGAAACACATCCATGCGTTTCATCAAATGTGCTGGGTCTGCGTGGAATGAGTTGGTAATCACATTCTGAAGAATTAAATTATTTTCATCCCACCAAGATCGAATATTGGAGAATCCATATTTTAAGACATCCTTAAAACATTTCTGAAGGTAATTATTCATAGCTTCTTGTAAAGCAGCCTTCAGATAAGGAGACTCTTGGATAATTCCAGGTGGAGGACCAGACATGAAAGAACAGATTGGTGCAGCCCGATGATTATTTGTTTGTGAAAGCGGAATACTGACTAAAGCCAACGAAGATGGAACGACAGGAACTCCTT
>NW_019232507.1:0-2669 GCF_002742605.1 Olea europaea var. sylvestris
AATAAAAGAAAGAACAATGGAAAAAATGATTTGAATAAGAATGTAAGACTTATCGAAAGAGAAGAGAAAAAAAAGACGATTCAAGTAGAGATTAGTAGACTAACAGGTAAAGGCGATTGGCGATTCGTTCAGCAGTGCTAGACAAGCGTCAAATGTTGGGGAAATGAGAGCTTATGTTATGGTTTTTGAAACTTTGGATATGATTTACTGACGTAGTTTTGTTAAATTATAATTTGGATTGTCGAAAATATATATATTTTTCATTTCATATGATTTTGGAATAATTTTAGTTTAATTTAAATATCGGGTGAGGACATGTATTGTGAACCTATTAAATCATAGATTATTAATGATGAACCTAATTTACTTCCTATGATTATTTCAATAGACTGGTTGTAATTTGTATAAATTGGTATTTTTTTTTTTTTTTTGAAACATGAAAACTATAAAATTTTTAATTAAAAAATTTAAAAACAGTTCAGTTGGGTTTTGTGCGGTTTTTGAAAATCAAAACCTAAACCAAACCATTTTAAAATGGTTTGGTTCAATTTGAGGGAAAATAAACCACGAGTCCACGTGGACCCAAATCAACGGTTTCAACTCAATGATTTCGGTTTGGTTTGCGGTTTCGCAGTTTCTCTGTGCCCTATCGAAGACTGTCAAAATCAATTATATGGTATTACAATTTAAATTTACTATACTTAGTAAACAAGTTACATCATACTCTTTGGAATCGCCTATGCTTGTCAATCACACGTTCTCTGTGTAATACTGTGTCACTTTACTAGCGTAATTTGGCCCAAAACATGTAGGATCCACAGTCTGGCTTTGCCATGCCTACTTAAACGACAGCTTTTCATAAAGCCAATCTCAAAACAAATCCTTCACTCCATAATATTCATTGCTTTTCTTTGTTTGTTCAATCACGTTTCGTCTTAAATATCTTGCTATTCTGTTCACTGCTTTATGAAATTTCCCATCAGGGTTTCATCACTAATTTGTCTTTGTTGTTGCTCTCTTGGCTGATGCAATTGTTTCCACAGATCCCACAATAACTTTGACAAAGATTTTTACGACATTTTACATATTGTACTTCCTCCAAATTTCTTCCGGTTTATATTCCTTTTCTCTGTTTAATTTGTAAATCAGATCATTGCAATTGTTGATCTTAAATGGGGAATTTCTAGTAAGCCTGAGTTATCAAAATTGCAGCATTCATGGACACTGAAGATGACATTAATCTTCGTGTTGCCTCGTTTTCTTATTACCTGGACACTGCTAAAGATAACTTGGTACAAAGAATTTCAGCTCAAGAGAATCCGATTTCCATAAGCTCGGGAAGATCTGCACCAGCCACTGCAAAGCCACGTTTTAATACAAGTATACCTCCCTCCCTCTATATAAACACACACACAATAATATAGACAATATTTTAGTTTCTTTTTCTTGTCCAGTACTATGTTTGTAGTCAGCTCATCAAACGACAAACGTGTTGGAGTCGTCAAATTTATTAATTTTTTTTTTACATCAAACCTGCAGGAGAAAACTTTGTGTTTAAGATGCCAGGGCCAGTCCAGGATCCTAAAACTGCGTTTAGTTTCCCTCAGGAGCCTCCATATCCAATGAATTTTGAAAGAACTAAGTCTACAGATGGTGAAATCACAGTCTTTGGCGCTGAAAGGTACTTCAACATCAATTCTAATTACGCAAATGAGTTGAAAATCATTAGAGAGAGTAAGAACGAAAAACCAGTGAATTTTCCCCGAGTACGATCAGATTCCAGTTCAGGACCTCAGAATCTTTACTCTGAAACGAGCAGTTGGAACAGCCATACTGCGCTCCAGCAGAATGTGACAACGAGAATTGAATCTGAAATGAAGCGAAAAAAGGCAACTGGAAGAAGATTTTTTTCAGTTTTTCGTTGCCAGGGACCTTGTATTGACAAGAAAGCTGTTCATATCAGTGAAAATTTGACAGGATCAAAAAGATTTGATCATTTTGCATTCCCAATTCCCAATCCAGAAGCAGAAAAATTGTCTGTTAAGAATCAGGTCGAGGAAGAAATAAAAGTGGCTGCACCCCGAGAATCCCTGGAAGTTTTCGGTTCAGGAACTGGCACAACGGGAGACATAGCAAAAAACCTGGAGAGAAAATTGTCCATGTTAACCTGGGATGCAATCCCAAAAGGCCAAAATCTTCCAACTTCTACCCTTGGAAGCAGCACAATTTGTGACGATTTGGCCAGTGATGCCAGTTCTGATCTCTTTGAAATCGAGAACATTTCTGGCGCTGTGTATCCATTGTTAACAACAGATCAAAATATGTCGATTTGCACGAGTCCCCCTACGCAGTATGCCCCAAGCGAGGCCAGTATCGAGTGGAGTGTTGTCACAGCCAGTGCTGCAGATTACTCTTCGGTTATTTCAGATTATGATGAAAAGAGTGTTAGTGTTGCAGGTGATATTATCTCAAGAAATGCAACGAAAAAAATAACCAAGAATATAGGGGGCAAAGAGACACAAATAGGCAAACATGGGGGACTTTTAGGATGCAAGAATCATAAAGCGGTGGATGTTGCTAAAACTACATATAAGACTAATGAAAAGGCAAAGCATCTAGGGTTGGATTTGTCTGATCTAGCTACAGGGAAATCACAAGCCAAGAATAGG
>NW_019232508.1:0-2668 GCF_002742605.1 Olea europaea var. sylvestris
TACTTTATGGGCTCGAAACGGACTCCGTTTGCAAAAGTTACGCTCAATTTTTCGAACACCGACAATCCAAGCGTTCAAAATATGCAAGTACTCGTTCTTTGAAAAACGGCAAAAATCCCTCGTACATCATGATGAAGCCATGAGTTCAATCCAAAACGGTCGCTACATTTCGAAAATGTTTTTTATGGGCCTAAAACGAACACCGTTTGCAAAAGTTCCGCTTAATTCTACGAACGCCGACAATCCAAGCGTTCCAAATATGCAAGTTCTCGTTCTTTGAAAAAATGGTCAAAATCCCTCATATGTCACGGCGAACCCTTGAGTTCAATCCAAAATGGTCGCTACATTTCCGAAAAGTATTTATGGGCCCAAAACTGACACCGTTTGCAAAAGTTACGCTCAATTCTTCGAACACCGACAATCCAAGCATTCCAAATATGCAAGTGCTTGTTCTTCGAAAAATGGCCAAAATCCCTCATACGTTACGAGAAGCCCTGAGTTCAATCCAAAATGATCGCTACATTTTCAAAAAGTACTTATGGGCCCGAAACGGACATCGTGTGCAAAAGTTATGCTCAATTCTTCGAATGCCAACAATCCAAGCATTCCATGTATGCAAGTACTCGTTCTTCGAAAAATAGCCAAAATCCCTCATACATCACGACAAAGCCCTGAGTTCAATCCAAAATGGTCGCTACATTTCCGAAAAGTACTTATGGTCCCGAAACAGACATCGTGTGCAAAAGTTACGCTCAATTCTTCGAACGGTGACAATCCAAGCATTCCAAATATGCAAGTGCTTGTTCTTCAAAAAATGGCCGAAATCCCTCATACGTCACGACGAAGCCTTGAGATCAATCAAAAATGGTCGTTAAATTTCGGAAAAGTACTTATGGGTCCAAAACGGACACCGTGTGCAAAAGTTACGCTCAATTCTTCAAACGTTGATAATCCAAGCATTCCAAATATGAAAGTGCTCGTTCTTCGAAAAATGGCTGAAATTCCTAATATGCCACTACTAAGCCATGAGTTCAAACCAAAATGGTCGTAACATTTCAAAAAAGTATTTTATGGGCTCAAAACGGACACCATTTGCAAAAGTTACGCTCAATTCTTTGAACACTGACAATCCAAGCATTACAAATATGCAAGTACGAGTTCTACGAAAAACAACCGAAATCCCACATACGTTATGAAGTCGTGAGTTCAATCCAAAATGGTCGCCACATTTCGGAAAAGTATTTTATGGGCCCAAAACAGACACCGTTTGCAAAAGTTATGCTCAATTCTTCGAACGCCGACAATCCAAATGTTCCAAATATGCAAGTGCTCATTCTTCAAAAAATGGCCAAAATCCCTCATACGTCACGACAAAGCCATGAGTTCATTCCAAAATGGTCACTACATTACTGAAAAGTACTTATGGGCCCAAAACGGACCCCGTCTGCAAAAGTTATGCTCAATTCTTTGAACGTCGACAATCTAGATATGCAAGTGCTTGTTCTTCGAAAAACTGCCAAAATCCCTCATACGTCACGACGAAGCCGTGAGTTCAATCCAAAACGGTCGCTACATTTCTGAAAAGTACTTATGGGCCCAAAATAGACACCGTTTGCAAGAGTTACGCTCAATTCTTCGAGCGTCGACAATCCATGCATTCCAAATATGCAAGTTCTCGTTCTACAAAAAATGTTCCGAATCCCTCACACATCACGACGAAGCCCTGAGTTTAATCCAAAATAGTCGCTACATTTACGAAAAGTACTTATGGGCCCAAAACGGACACCGTGTACAAAAGTTACGCTCAATTCTTCGAACGCTGACAATACAAGCGTTCCAAATAAGCAAGTGCTTGTTCTTCGAAAAATGGCCTAAATCCCTCATATGTCATGATGAAGCTGTGAGATCAATCCAAAACGATCGCTAAACTATCAAAAAGTACTTATGGTCCCAAAACGGACACCATATGCAAAAGTTACGCTCAATTGTTCGAACGCCAACAATCCAAGCGTTCCAATATATGCAAGTGCAAGTTCTTCGAAAAATGGCCGAAATCCCTCATACATCACGACGAAACCGTGAGTTCAAACTAAAATGGTCACAACATTTTCGAAAAGTACTTTATGGGCTCAAAATGGACAACGTTTGAAAAATTTACGCTCAATTCTTCGAACGTCGACAATCCAAGCGTTCCAAATATGCAAGTGTGAGTTGTTCAAAAAATAGTCAAAATCTATCATACGTCATGATGAAGCCGTGAGTTCCATCCGAAATGGTCGCTACATTTTCAAAAAGTACTTATGGGCCTGAAACGGATACCGTGTGCAAAAGTTCAGCTCAATTCTTCGAACGCCAACAATCCAAGCATTCCAATTATGTAAGTGCTCATTCTTCGAAAAATAGCCAAAATCCCTCATACGTCACGACAAAGCTGTGAGTTCAACAAAAAACGATCTCTATATTTCCAGAAGGTACTTTATGGGCCCAAAACGGACACCATTTGCAAAAGATACGTTCAATTCTTCGAACGCCGACAATGCAAGCGTTTGAAATATGCAAGTGGTCGTTCTTCAAAAAATGGTCGGAATCCCTCATACGTCACGAGGAAGCCGTGAGTTCAATCCAAAATGGTCACTACATTTTCAAAAAGTACTTATAGGCCCAAAAC
>NW_019232509.1:0-2668 GCF_002742605.1 Olea europaea var. sylvestris
GGTTGACAAGATGCAGGTGAAAATGTTGATGGAAGAAAGGAATTGGTCAAAATACTCGGAATTTCTTACTTTTCGTGGAGGATACAAAAATTGCCTATAATTTCTTTAGGCCTAAGGGAACTTTCAAGCCTTGGGGAGCCGAAGTTTGGAAACCGTGCATCACTCCGAAGCATGCTTTTATGCTTTGGTTAGGGGCACAATCAAAGCTCCTAACCAAAGATAAATTGCTCTACTTGGACATCGATCGTAAGTGTATCTTTTGTGGAGGTTTTGAAGAGACTTGTGAGCATCTTTTCTTCAAGTGCTCTTTCACATCTTCATTATGGGGGAGTATTAGGAGATGGCTTGGCATCACAAGATCAATGACGACACTTGCTATGGCTCTTAAATGGTTGAAAAAGGAGGCTCGGGGGACTTCGTGGCTTAGCAAGGCAAAGAGAGTTGCTCTTGCTACCAAAGTGTACTATATTTGGCTGACGAGAAATAGGAAATTATTTGAAGACCTCTCATATGACTTGGATTCCATTGTGAGAAGGATCAAGACACACGTATATAAAGTCATGTTTACTTTGTATCCGGATGTCTTGATTCTTTATGAATCCTTGGCCATGGAGCTCTGATTTTTTTTGTAGTAGCTTTCTACTGTCTTTGCCCGGGTATGCCCGGAGTAGTTGTTTATGTTTATGGACATTGATTTGCCCGGGTATGCCCGGTGTACTTGTATTTGATTATGGACATTGTCTCGCCCGGGTATGCCAGGTGAATTCGTACATGGTACATTTTTTATCTATATATTTACATTTACCGATAATAAAAATAGAAAGAGCTCTCAGTCTGTCGATTAGATTTGGTATTTTCAGGCAGCCACTAGTTTTCCCCTCATTTTTACTTAAGAAAGTTGGCGCCTCTTAAGTAGATATTTGGAAAGGGAATCAAGATAGAAAAACATTTACATTTTGCATGGAGATCTTTGAGACGATTATCCAACAAAGAGAAAAGGTATGCGGTGAATATGTCTGATGAGGATGAGAGATTGTAGTATAAGACGATAATAATAGGTGCATGTGCATGCACAAAGAAAGGGGAGCGTACGATTTCAAAGACAAAATGTGTAGCCGATATGGGAGGGCAAAGGCTTAAAGAGCCTGCTTGAGCGAAGCTAGATTGTTCAAGCTTGACTTGTAATCATAACGTGGCCTATGGACATTATAAAATGAAGCTTGAAGTACTTGTACTTATTTGCTTAATTAGCTCAGCTCACTCATAGCTGAAAATGTCTAAAAGCTAAAAAAAATATTATTCGCTTCTTTTGCCTCAGCTCCCGACATGATCTTCAATGAGCCTGAGATGAGTGTATTATAAGCTTATCATTTATCATTAGTATTGGAGTAAAAGTTGAGATATCCTCTCGAGATATGTACTTATTTTATGTCTTTCTGTCACATTTTGGGTTTTTCTAATTCCTGTTGTCAACTATATCATATGTATGAATAATCTATTGATAAACTCTCTTTTTTATTCTTATAAATACTGAAGAACGTATAATACAGTATTCACCACCGTACTAACTTCTCTCCTGTGCCAATACTCGTTCAGATTGCAGATGTTTGGTTTTGCGGTGTAACATTATACGTTATGTTGGTGGGTGCTTACCCGTTTGAGGACCCTCAGGAACCCGAAAACTTCCGTAGGACGATACAGGTACTGTTAAGCCTGCCCTGACTTCGTTTATTATCTTGTTTCGATTGCTTATCAAAGTACAAGATTTTTTTTTTTTTTGCAGCGAATCTTGAATGTTCAGTATTCAATTCCAGAATATGTTGACATATCTCCAGAATGCCACCAACTGATCTCAAGGATTTTTGTGGCAGACCCTGCAAAGGTTGGTTAAAATTTTTCGTATTTGTTAGGTTGACCATTCCAGAAACTGTTTCATTCATTCTTTTGTCATTGAACTTCTTAACTCGTGTTTTTATTGCATGAATCGTGTGTACCTTTTTGCTTCTAAGATCTCGTTCCTCTTACATTCATTCGATGTGACAGAGGATAACTATTCCCGAGATCAGGAACCACGAGTGGTTTCTAAAGAACCTCCCGGCAGACCTTATGGACGAAAACATGACAAGCAACAGGTTCCAGGAGCCAGATCAACCGGTGTAGAGTGATGATGAAATCATGAAGATAATCACTGAGGCTACCATCCCGGCAGCTGGGACTAACAGTCGAAATCAGTATTTTCCTGGTAGCCTGGACATTGAACACGATATGGAGGAAGATCTCGAGAATGATCCTGATCTTGACATTCATGTGTAATGTGATTATACGATGTAATGGAACCCAAAACCAAATTTCCATGACCGAGCTCTGAGTGTTGAAAATATAGGAAGAAGCTGTGCAATAGGATTCTGTAGTTCCATTTTGCGCACGAACCATATGTTGTTCCTACATGTTTGTGTCTCTTCTCTAACTCGACCCCCCCATATGTTGTTCATACATGTTTGCGTTTCTTCTCTAACTCGATCTATTGGTCGCACTCGTTTTGTACATATTTTTCTTCTTCAAACACTTCGAAATTGTAGTTGCTCCTCTCACTTTTAAGTTAGCTTTCAAAGGTTGAAAAGTGCATGATCCTAATATCACCAGTTAGTGAAGATTTCCAGGCAAAAAT
>NW_019232510.1:0-2668 GCF_002742605.1 Olea europaea var. sylvestris
GACACCGTCCCGAAAAATGACGAAATTGCCCACGGCACGATTTTTGTTTCCGATCATCCTATCAAATTTTAGCCAATTCCGACGCAGTTGCGAAAAATGACAAAATTATCACCAGTGCGGCTTTTGTTCCCGATCAACCAGTCAAATTCGGCCCATTCCGACACAGTCGAGAAAAATGACGAAATTGCCCCCGGCGCGGTTTTTGGTTCCGATCAACCTGTCAAATTTGACCCCATCTCGACACAGTCGCGAAAAATGACGAAATTGCCCCCGGCGCGGTTTTTGGTTCCGATCAACCTGTCAAATTTGACCCCATCTCGACACAGTCGCGAAAAATGACGAAATTGCCCCCGGCGCGGTTTTTGGTTCCGATCAACCTGTCAAATTTGACCCCATCTCGACACAGTCGCGAAAAATGACGAAATTGCCCCCGGCGCGATTTTCCTTTCCGATCAACCTGCCAAATTTCAGCCCATTCCGACACAGTCGAGAAAAATGACGAAATTGCGCCCGGCGCGATTTTTCTTTCCGATCATCATGCCAAATTTCAGCCCATTCCGACACAGTCGAGAAAAATGAAGAAATTGCCCCCGACGCGATTTTTCATTCCGATCAACCTCCCAAATTTCAGCCCATTCCGACACAATCGAGAAAAATGACGAAATTGCCCCCGGCTAGATTTTTTTCCGATCAACCGGTCAAATTTTAGCCCATTTCGACACCGTTGCGAAAAATGACGAAATTACCCCCTGCTCGATTTTTGTTCCTGATCAATCAGTCAAATTTGAGCCCATTCCGACACACTCGCGATAAGTGACGAAATTGCCCCCGGCACGATTTTTGTTTCCGATCAACTTGTCAAATTTTAGACCATTACTGCACAGTCGCGAAAAGTGACGAAATTGCCCCCGGCACGATTTTTGCTTCCGATCAACTTGTCAAATTTTAGACCATTACTGCACAGTCGCGAAAAATGACGAAATTGCCCCCGGCGCGATTTTTGTTTCCGATCAACCTGTAAAATTTTATCCCATTCCGACACAGTCGAGAGAATTGACGAAATTGCCCCCGGCTCGTTTTTTGTTTCCGATCAACCATTCAAATTTTAGCCCATTCCGACACAGTCGAGAAAAATGACGAAATCGCCTCGGCGCGATTTCTTGTTTCCGATCAACCTGTCAAATTTTTGCCCATTTCGACACAGTCGCGAAAAACGACGAAATTGCCCCTGGCGCAATTTTTGTTTCCGATCAACCATTCAAATTTTAGCCCATTCCGACACAGTCGAGAAAAATGATGAAATTGCCCCCGACGCATTTTTTGTTTCCGATCAACCAGTCAAATTTTAGCCCATTCCGACACTGTCGAGAAAAATGACGAAATTGCCCCCGGCGCGATTTTTCTTTCCGATCAACATGCCAAATTTCAGCCCATTCCGACACAGTCGAGAAAAATGAAGAAATTGCCTCCGACGCGATTTTCGTTTCCGATCAACCAGTCAAATTTTAGCCGATTCCGACCCCGTCCCGAAAAATGACGAAATTGCCCCCGGAACGATTTTTGTTTCCGATCATCTAATCAAATTTTACCCTATTCCGACACAGTTGCGAAATATGACGAAATTATCCCCCGCGTGGTTTTTGTTCCCGATTAACCTGTCAAATTTGAGCCCATTCAGACACAGTCGCGAAAAATGACGAAATTGCCCACGGCGCGATTTTTGGTTCCGATCAACCTGCCAAATTTTAGCCCATTTCGACACAGTCGCGAAAAATGACGAAATTGTCCCCGACGCGATTTTTTGCATCCAATCAACTAGTCAAATTTTAGCCTATTCTGACACAGTCGTGAAAAATGACGAAATTACCCCCGGCACGGTTTTTGTTTCCGATCAACCAGTCAAATTTGAGCTCATTCTGACACAGTCGAGAAAAATGATGAAATTGCCTCCGGAGCGATTTTTGTTCCCGATCAACCTGTCAAATTTGAGCCCATTCCGTCACAGTCGAAAAAAATGACGAAATTGCCCCGGCTCGATTTTTGCTCCGGATCAACCTGTCAAATTTTAGCCCATTCCGACACCGTCGCAAAAAATGACGAAATTACCCCCGGTGCGATTTTTGTTCCCGATCAACCTGTCAAATTTGAGCCCATTCCGTCACAGTCGAAAAAAATGACGAAATTGCCCCGGCTCGATTTTTGCTCCGGATCAACCTGTCAAATTTGAGCCCATTCCGTCACAGTCGAAAAAAATGACGAAATTGCCCCGGCTCGATTTTTGCTCCGGATCAACCTGTCAAATTTGAGCCCATTCCGTCACAGTCGAAAAAAATGACGAAATTGCCCCGGCTCGATTTTTGCTCCGGATCAACCTGTCAAATTTTAGCCCATTATGACACAGTCGCGAAAAATGACGAAATTGCCCCCGGCGCGGTTTTTGTTTCGGATCAACCAATCAAATTTGAGCCCATTCCGACACGGTCGAGAAAAATGACGAATTCGCCTCCCGAGCGATTTTTGTTCACGATCAACCTGTCAAATTTGAGCCCATTCCGACAAAGTCGCGAAAAATGACGAAATTGCCGCGGCGCGATTTTTTGTTTCCGATCAACCTGTCAAATTTTAGCCCATTCCGACACTGTCGCGAAAAATGACGTAATTGCCCCTG
>NW_019232511.1:0-2668 GCF_002742605.1 Olea europaea var. sylvestris
GAAATCCACACGGGGAACAAGATTGAGAGATCAGAGTTTTTTACTTTCCTTGTGCTAGCAGGAATATGAAATTTCTATCTCTACAGTTTTCAAGCTCTAGCAGTTTATTTATATAAGTCCAAACGGATTTTGCCCGTCTCTTAAACTTATCTGTCCAATATTTAATTAATCTAATTAATTAAATCTGATTCATCCGGGCCTATTAATAAGCAACCCAATTAATTAATTAATTATCCAACACTTGTTAATTAATTAATTACTAAATCTCATTCTTCTATTCCTCTTTTTTGTATGTGACCCATTAGGTTTCCAATTACGATGCCTAACAACATGAATTATTATTTTGATATAATCAAAATCTATAAATTAAAACACTCTTTTTAATTTATCATCAATTCACATTCATCGTCTCAGATTGACATCTAGTAATATGTCAGAGAAATACATGTAACAAGAAATATCATGTGGTATGACAAAACCAAACTTGTTCTTTTACCGTAAAACTATAATCCCTTAGTCAATATGATCCGATTAGTTACGAGATATGGATATGTGTTAATCTCAATTATCGATCATATCTTTCAATCTACTATTAAGTCAATATAAGTCGAAAACTTTTTTTCAACTTACGAGTACACTTTGGCTAAGGATTTCATTATCAATTTAACTGAATAAAATGTATCAAAATCTCTTATTATCTAAGAGTGACAAATCATCTATTGGTCATTCACAACCTTTATATGATTCTTGACATACGTGAACGATGCCATTTTAGTGGCCTTCCATAGAGTAACTCCAACATCACCAAAGAGACTGTCCTCATATAAGACACTATGATGACCTCAAGTCAAATAACCAATTTTACTACCAAACGTTAGAGATTAACCACTAACACTCAGATAATTATCCATATGAAATTTCCCAGTGGGTCTCTACTATTTTCTTTTATAACAAAACATCCACGACTTCATTTAAGTCTCACCACACTTTAACTTGTAAGATCAGCTGCTTATTCACAAATAAGAAATGTCACGTGTGATGGTCTATCCATAATAACGATATCGGTATCTCGTTATTACTTACGATCACGGATGATTTAAGATTCAATTATATGTAATTTGTATATCACAATCGCAACTCCTTGTGATTAACAAATTACCAAGATTTGAATCTATGGAGTCTACTATCTAATTTAATTGAATATTAATTTAATAATAGATTTGCTATAAAATTGCATCAACTATGTATTAAAAGTGCATGTCCAAAGTTTATTGGATATAGGGCATAACACTTACAAACTTCCACTTGCACTAGATCCAATCACTTATGTGTCTAATATCATAAGAGTTTACATGACGATCATGTTTATACTGCTACAACTCTTTGTCAGTGAAACTACAATATTATCAATTGTGGAAATTCTTCATTTCTTTACATCATATCTTCAGATTATCTCTCTGATGAGATGACAATGCCTTAACACATGTTTGAATCACTGATGTGACCTTAGTTCTTTTATTTGCACGATGGCTCCATTGAAAACACAATAGAATGGCATGTGATCGGCAATGTTACGAAATATTCCAAGTTTATTAATGAACTACTTGATCCACACTGCAACTCTTTGCTAGTAGGTTTTCGTTATTGAATCAATGGTTGTTTCTTGTTTGGAACCTTTCCAACATAACACTTAAGAGTAAACCAATATCTCGATTAAGATCTGCTATCATTTTAGTATGATTAAAAGTTAACATCAATGTATCCTTGAACTCTTAGTTCACTTTCTCCATCAAAATCTTCTTCAGATTTTATCTCCGTAGATTGGAATAAGTAATTTTCTAGATCTGTTTCTATAGATCAAGTTACATTTCCCATATCTTACATAAAGAAGTCTTTTAACAACCACAATTTCAACCATTGAAATGCAGAGATGTCGTTTCATATTAGTAATATGTCTTATAATTATAATATTAGGAATACGATAATACTTCCATTATTTTCTTGTAAACACATGGTTCAACTTCATTTTGATAAAATCAAACATTTTGATCGTCTCATCAAAACGAAGATTCCAGCTCCTAGAAGCTTACTTTAACCTATAAATGGATCGATCAAACTTACATATCTTGTTAGCTTCTTTGTATTCAAAATCTTCAAGTTGTGTCATGCACACTTTCTTTTGCAAGTTTCCATTAAGGAAAGCAGTTTTGACATCCATTTGCCATATTTCATAATCATGGTATGCAGCAATTGCAAGCAAAATTTAAATGTACTTCAGCATGGATATAGTCAAAAAGGTTCATCAAAGTCAACACCTTATCTTTGTTTGTAATCTTTTACTACTAGCATTGCTTTGTATGTATGGATATTCCTATCCATGTCAACCTTTTTTCTTGTAAACCCATTTATAACCTATGGGATTTATCCCATCAGGAAGGTTGACCAAGGTCTAAACCTTGTTTTCATATATTGAGTTCCTTTTGGATTTCATGGCCTCCTGCCATCTCTTTAAGTCAAAACTTGATTTTGCTTCTGCGTAATTAGTAGGTTCATCATTCTTGATTAATAATACTTGATTAGTAATTGTGGATTCACACCTTCTTGAAAGTCGAATGATCTTATTAGATTTAAATTGAACTGACATGTCCTTAGGAGTCTCTACTTTCTA
>NW_019232512.1:0-2668 GCF_002742605.1 Olea europaea var. sylvestris
TTCTGAAACAGTCACGAAAAATGACGAAATTGACCCAGGCGCAATTTTTATTTCCGACCCACCTGCCAAATTTAAGCCCATTCTTACACAGTCGCGAAAAATGACGGAATTGCCCCAGCACGGTTTTTGTTTCCGATCTACCTGTCAAATTTTTGCCCATTCCGACACAGTCGAGAAAAATAACGAAATTACCCCCGGCGCGATTTTCATTTCCGATCAGCCTACCAAATTTAAGCCCATTCCGACACAGTCTCGTAAAATGATGAAATTTACCCCTGCGCGATTTTTATTTCCGATCAACCAGGCAAATTTAAGCCCATTACGAAACAGTCGCGAAAAATGACGAAATTGGCTGGCGCGGTTTTTGTTTCTGATCCTTCTATCAAACTTTAGCCCATTCCGACACAGTCGCGAAAAATGACAAAATCGCCCCGGCGCGATTTTTATTGCCGATCAACCTGGCAAATTTAAGCCCATTCCGACACAGTCGTGAAAAATGACGAAATTGCTCCCGGTGCGATTTTTATTTCCGATCAACCGGTCAAATTTTAGCCCAATCCGACATAGTCGCGAAAAATGACGAAATTGACCCCTGCGCGATTCTTATTTCCGAACAACCAGTCAAATTTTAGCCCATTCCGACACAGTCGCGAAAAATGACGAAATTGCCCCCGGTGCGATTTTTATTTCCGATCAACCGGTCAAATTTTAGCCCAATCCGACATAGTCGCGAAAAATGACGAAATTGACCCCTGCGCGATTCTTATTTCCGAACAACCAGTCAAATTTTAGCCCATTCCGACACAGTCGCGAAAAATGACGAAATTGCCCCCGGTGCGATTTTTATTTCCGATCAACCGGTCAAATTTTAGCCCAATCCGACACAGTCGCGAAAAATGACGAAATTGACCCCTGCGCGATTTTTATTTCCGAACAACCAGTCAAATTTTAGCCCATTCTGACACAGTCACGAAAAATTACGAAATTGACCCAGGCGCAATTTTTATTTCCGATCCACCTGGCAAATTTAAGCCCATTCCGACACAGTCGCGAAAAATGACGGAATTGCCCCAGCACGGTTTTTGTTTCCGATCTACCTGTAAAATTTTAGCCTATTCCGACACAGTCGAGAAAAATGACCAAATTGCCCCCGGAGTGATTTCATTTCCGATCAACCTACCAAATTTAAGCCTATTTCGATACAGTCGCGTAAAATGATGAAATTTACCCCTGCGCGATTTTTATTTTCGATCAACCAGTCAAATTTTAGCCCATTTCGACACAGTCGCGAAAAATGACGAAATTGCCCCCGGCGCGATTTTTATTTCCGATCAACCAGTCAAATTTTAGCCAATTTCGACACAGTCACGAAAAATGACGAAATTGCCCCCGGCGCGATATTTATTTCCGATCAACTTGCCAAATTTCAGCCCATTCCAACACAGTCGCGTAAAATGACGAAATTGCCCCCTGAGCGATTTTTATTTCCGATCAACCGATCAAATTTTAGCCCAATCCGACACAGTCGCGAAAAATGACGAAATTGACCCCGGCGCGATTTTTATTTCCGAACAACCAATTAAATTTTAGCCCATTCCGACACAGTCACGAAAAATGACGAATTTGACCCCGCGCGATTTCTATTTCCGATCAAGCTGCCAAATTTTAGCCCATTCCGACACAGTCGCGAAAAATGACGAAATTGACCCGGGCGCGATTTTTTTTTCCGATAAACCTGCCAAATTTAAGCCCATTCCGACACAGTCGCGAAAAATGACGAAATTGACCCCGCGCGATTTTTATTTCCGATCAACCTACCAAATTTAAACCCATTCGGACACAGTCGCGTAAAATGATGAAATTTACCCCTGCGCGATTTTTATTTCCGATCAACCAGGCAAATTTAAGCCCATTAAGAAACAGTCGCGAAAAATTATGAAATTTGCCAGGCGCGGTTTTTGTTTCTGATCCTTCTATCAAATTTTAGCCCATTCCGACACAGTCGCGAAAAATGACAAAATAGCCCCGACGCGATTTTTATTTCCGATCAACCTGCCAAATTTAAGCCCATTCCGACACAGTCGCGAAAAATGACGAAATTGCCCCCGGCGAGATTTTTATTTCCGATCAACCGGTCAAATATTAGCCCAATCCGACACTGTCGCGAAAAATGACGAAATTGACCCCGGCGCGATTTTTATTTCGGAACAACCAGTCAAATTTACCCCGCGCGATTTTTATTTCCGATCAACCTGCCAAATTTAAGCCCATTCCGACACAGTAGCGAAAAATGACGAAATTGCCCCAGCACGATTTTTGTTTCCGATCTACCTGTCAAATTTTTGCCCATTCCGACACAGTCGAGAAAAATAACGAAATTGCCACCGGCGCGATTTTCATTTCCGATCAGCCTACCAAATTTAAGCCCATTCCGACACAGTCTCGTAAAATGATGAAATTTACCCCTGCGCGATTTTTATTTCCGATCAACCAGGCAAATTTAAGCCCATTACGAAACAGTCGCGAAAATGACGAAATTGGCTGGCGCGGTTTTTGTTTCTGATCCTTCTATCAAACTTTAGCCTATTCCGACACAGTCGCGAAAAATGACAAAATCGCCCCGGCGCGATTTTTATTTCCGATCAACCTGGCAAATTTAAGCCCATTC
>NW_019232513.1:0-2668 GCF_002742605.1 Olea europaea var. sylvestris
TCATAGGGTGGCCAAGTTGGTGAAGTAGGTGAGCGCGAAAGCCTTTGGTCACGAGTTCAATTCCTTCTACCAACAATTTCTCGATCGAGCCTGTCGCACCAACCTTACCTTGTGCGGTTTACCTGGTTCACGTGGTTTGCAGGCTATTGCATCAGTTCGAGGGTTCACCCAGTGCGCACACCAAGGATAGCGGCTGCGAGTTTCCCCGTCATCAAAAAAAATAATAATAACATAAAAACTTCAGTGAAGAGAATAAAAGGAGATAAAAAGTTGGAAGGAAAAAAATATTGGAGGGGCACGCTTCCATAGAAACAGCACTCTCAGAACTGGCTCTTTTGTTTTATTTATATATACGAGTCATTACTCTTCATTATGATCTCATTATATTTTTTTACAAAACAATGTAAATTACTTTATGGAAGGCCCCATTAATTATTGAGTAATGCTATTTACCTTTGCTGGAGTTGCATCTTCAACCTAGATGACTTTAATATGGCATTAAATGATAAATAAAATTAAATGAGTCATTTAATTCCACCTTTTATTTAGCCAATCATCTAGCGTCATATGTGGAATTAAATGACACTTATCATTTAATGTCACATTAGCGCCACTTGGACTGGCGTTGCAACCCTACTGAAGCTACATAATATTACTCTTAAATATAAGATTTGCTGACATTCAATGATCATTGCTACATCAACTCTCTATATTACAGCAAATTATGCACCTCTTTAAGCTTACTCTTTATCTCTGTGGTTATTGCATTTTCTTATTCATCCATTTCTTTGTCTTCTTGTGAAAACATGATCATGAGGAATTTGTTTGTAATCATGATGCTTTTGTTTCATGTTCATGGAATCCCACAAGAAAAATATCAAAACTTCATAGAAACGATTTGCAATAACATCCCGAGTTATCAACTATACATATCTACTCTTAGATAATAATAATAAAAAATACTAAATTCATTCACGTTACGTTCCAACACTATTCTTGTTTTAAATTCATTCATTTAAACACTACATGTCCACACAACTTTTATATATCTATCTCACTCTAAATCTATCATTATTTGATGTTATTATTTTCCCTTCCTGAAAAGCATATATCGTGTCATTTTACTGGAAGCATGGTGGGATTTTTTGTGTAGATGCATCAAGTCATGATCTATTCTGATCAAACAACTGCATTAATAATGTATAATATTTTATGGTTTCAGGGAGTTTGCTTATTTCCATGATATATTGAAGTACCAATGCACGAATCGAGTCTACAAGGAGCAGCAACACCATCCTCTTGAATCTTTATAAATGGCCTTCATTTGCATGCCAAGTCAGAATGATATTCCTCTTGGTTTTCTTGTTGAAATAACCTTTAATGGTGTCTTTTCTATCTGGGACAGATATAAAGATTGTTGGTGAGTTAGGGCGCTCATCCATTGTGATCCTCAATGACCACAGTAGCGATATAGTTTTATAATCATAAAAAGTGATACAAAGAACCAAAGGAACATATTGTGAAAGTAAAACAAGACGAACAGGTCCAAAAAAATCAACAGCATCTTCAATAATAAAAAAATTAACACACCCAGCTTCCTACATTTGTCAACAGCAACAGCACTTATACAAATTACCAAGATCACATTTAGCAAAAAAGATTAACATTCAGCATCTCATAAACAATTACCAAATACGAACAATAAATGAAAAGAACACAGAAAAATACAGAGAAGAGGGTATAAACAACTTACTTAAATTCTAGTCGAAGGTTTTCAAAGACCGACGGGCGGCAGAACTTTAAGGCGTTGATTCAAAATCATCTTCTTAGTTGAATCCTCGCCACTTGAGGCCTTTTCACAAATCGTTGAAGATCTTTCTTCGACGGCAACACTGCTGCGGGCACTTGCCGAATAAAGGATTGACTAACTTATTTGCTTTCCTTTTTAGCCACTCCCATCAGCAATTTTTGCGCCCCATTTTGAAGCAAGGCCGGTCCTATTGTTTTCGGGGCCCGAGGCGAACTTAATAAATTGGGCCCCCAAAATCAACGTAAAGAATTTGATTCATTCACCAAAGATAAAGCATTTTAATCATGTTCTGCACTTTTATTTTATTCTTTCTAAGCCGAGAAACATATACTCAAATACGTTGATTCATAGTCAAAGCAAGAATAAACAAAAAACAAATAAACATATTATCTTGAAACTAGATAATTACTGAAGAAAGATTAAATTTTTAGCACTAAAATATAGCAAAATAAATAATACATCAAATGCTAAACAGAAAAAATTCTAGCTATTTATTCACATGAAAAAAAAATACGTCCGATTCTCGACTTCCCGTAAATAAAATTTCATTTAAACAAAATATAAAATCCAAAAATGAAGCTGCTACAAACTGAAGATTTGATTCCATCTAGCATTTACATATATATGTGTAGATATAGGGAGAGAATAAGAGAGCGTAACGCAATTATTTATTTATTGAACACTATTCTAAATTTTATAATTTGACGAATTTGCTGAAATTATTTTTGAGATTTCTATTTATTTGTGTTAAACATTACTATTCACAATTCATTTTCACTTCCACTTCCATAGAAAATTAAAAATGCCCAAAAACTAAATTCTGAAAATTACGCACCATACTAAACTACAAAATTCAAT
>NW_019232514.1:0-2668 GCF_002742605.1 Olea europaea var. sylvestris
TTAGCCGATTTCGACACCTTCGCGAAAAACGACGAAATTGCCCCTGGCGCGATTTTTGTTTCCGATCAATCAGTCAAATTTGAACCCATTCCGACACCGTCGCGAAAAACGACGAAATTGCCCTCGGCGCAATTTTTATTTCCGATTAATCTGTCAAATTTTATCCGATTCCGACACCGTTGTGAAAAATGACGAAATTGCCCCCGGCGCGATTTTTGTTTCCCACCAATCAGTCAAATTTTAGCCGATTCCGACACCGTCGCGAAAAACGACGAAATTGCCCTCGGCGCAATTTTTATTTCCGATTAATCTGTCAAATTTTATCCGATTCCGACACCGTTGTGAAAAATGACGAAATTGCCCACGGCGCAATTCTTGTTTCCCATCAATCAGTCAAATTTTAGCCGATTCCGACACCGTCGCGAAAAATGACGAAATTGCCCCCAGCGCGATTTTTGTTTCTGATCAATCTGTCAAATTTTTGCCCATTCCCACACAGTCGCGAAAAATGAAAAAATAGCCCCCGGAGCGATTTTAATTTCCGATCAATCAGTCAAATTTTGGACCATTCCGACTCCATCGCGAAAAACAACGAAATTGCCCTCTGCGCGATTTTTATTTCCGATTAATCTGTCAAATTTTAACCGATTCCGACACCGTTGTGAAAAATGACGAAATTGCGCCCGACGCGATTTTTGTTTTCGATCAATCTGTCAAATTTTAGCCAATTTCGACACCGTCTCGAAAAATTAAGAAATCGCCCCCGGCGCGATTTTTGTTTCCCATCAATCAGTCAAATTCTTGCCGATTTCGACACTGTCGCCAAAAATGACGAAATTGACCCCGGCGCGATTTTTGTTTCCCATCAATCAGTCAAATTCTTGCCGATTTCGACACTGTCGCCAAAAATGACGAAATTGACCCCGGCGCGATTTTTGTTTCCCATCAATCAGTCAAATTTTAGCCGATTTCGACGCCGTCGCGAAAAATTACGAAATTGCCCCCAGCGCGATTTTTGTTTCCCATCAATCAGTCAAATTCTTGCCGATTTCGACACTGTCGCCAAAAATGACGAAATTGACCCCGGCGCGATTTTTGTTTCCCATCAATCAGTCAAATTTTAGCCGATTCCGACATCGTCTCGAAAAATGACGAAATTGCCCCTGCGAGATTTTAGTTTCCCATCAAATCAGTAAAATTTTAGCCGATTTCGACACTGTCGCGAAAAATGACGAAATTGCCCCCGGCTCGATTTTTGTTTCCCATCAATCAGTCAAATTTTAGCCGATTCCGACACCGTCGCGAAGAATGACGGAATTGCTACCGGCGCGATTTTTTTTTCCCATCAATCAATCAAATTTTTGCCGATTCCGATACCGTCGCGAAAAATGACGAAATTGCCCTCGGCGCGATTTTTGTTTCCGATCAATCAGTCAAATTTTTGACCATACCGATACCGTCGCGAAAAACGACGAAATTGCCCACAGCGCGATTTTTATTTCCGATTAATCTGTCAAATTTTAGCCGATTCCGACACCGTCGTGAAAAATGACGAAATTGCCCTCGGCGCGATTTTTATTTCCGATCAATCTGTCAAATTTTTGCTCATTCCAACACCGATGCGTAAAATGAAGAAATTGCCGACGGCGCGATTTTTGTTTCTGATCAATCGGTCAAATTTGAGCCCATTCCGACACCTTCGCGAAAAATGACGAAATTGCCCTCGGCTCGATTTTTGTTTCCTATCAATCAGTCAAATTTTAGCCGATTTCGACACCGTCGTGAAAAATTACGCAATTGCCCCCGACGAGATTTTTGTTTCCGATCAATCTGTCAAATTTGAGCCCATTCCGACACCGTCTCAAAAAATGACGAAACTGCCCCGGCGCGATTTTTGTTTCCCATCAATTAGTTAAATTTTAGCCGATTCCGACTCCGTCGCGAAAAACGACGAAATTGCCCCCGTCGCGATTTTTGTTTCCCATCAATCAGTCAAATTTTTGCCGATTTCGACACCGTCGCGAAAAATGACGAAATTGCCCCCGGCGCGATTTTTGTTACCCACCAATCAGTCAAATTTTAGCCGATTCCGACACCGTCGCGTAAAACGACGAAATTGCCCCTGGCGCGATTTTTGTTTCCGATAAATCAGTCAAATTTGAGCCCATTCCGAAAATGTCGCAAAAAATGATGAAACTGCCCCTAAGCTATTTTTGTTTCCCATCAATTAGTTAAATTTTAGCCGATTCCGACTCCGTCGCGAAAAATGACGAAATTACGCCCGTCGCGATTTTTGTTTCCCATCAATCAGTCAAATTTTAGCCGATTTCAACACCATCGCGAAAAATGACGAAATTGCCCCCGGCGCGATTTTTGTTTCCCACCAATCAGTCAAATTTAAGCCGATTCCGACACTGTCGCGAAAAACGACGAAATTGCCCTTTGCGCGATTTTTGTTTCCGATTAATCAGTCAAATTTGAGCCCATTTCGACACCGTCGCGAAAAACGACGAAATTGCCCTCGGCACGATTTTTATTTCCGACTAATCTGTCAAATTTTAGCCGATTCCGACACCGTTGTGAAAAATAAAGAAATTGCGCCGACGCGATTTTTGTTTCCGATCAATCTGTCAAATTTGAGCCAATTTCGACACCGTCGCGAAAAATT